>NW_010340966.1:5842-16911 GCF_000700745.2 Antrostomus carolinensis
CCCTACACCAGGTTACACAGGAAAGCGTCCAGGTGGGTTCTGAACATCTCCAGAGATGGAGACTCCACAACCTCTCTGGGCAGCCTATTCCAGTGCTCTGTCACCTGTATTTTTTCCTGTGCCCCTTTAGGGAAACAATCTGTTCACATTATCTTTGCAGGCAGAGGCATATCACAAGATATTTAAAGGATTATATTTCTTGTGGGATCATTATTAATATATCTTTTGGATTCAGTACCTGCTTTGGATAAAGATAAATTGGATTCAATATATGCCTAAGTCAGAGCCATGCAGGCTTGAACTCTAGAGATATTCTTTCTGGGTACGTCAGATGTGCTTATAAAACAGATTCAGCATTGATTAAAACTGTTGCAGAAGACAGTCCTACAGTGCTCTTTTCTCAAACACCACTACAGTTAAGTTCCTGGTCTGCTGGAAATTCAGAGGGGTGACTATTGCAAATTTATTAGTTACTATAGACAGGTATTTAGCTAAACTTCTGTGATGAAGAAAAACAGGTGGTTTTGGTAGATAAGTGTTCCTGTGGGAATCTTAAGTATCTTTCATGACTTGCATGCAAAAGAAAATTGACATCTTGCAGGGTAAGAACAGTGAACTAGTTTAAACCCACTTAGTCGATACTGTAGAAAAGAGAAATACTGACCTAAAATTTAGAAGAGCAGTTGAAATTATTAAAACAAAGGCCAATACAGCCAGCAACAGGTCTCCAACTGCTTTTGTCTTTAGGATTAAACAGAAACTGAGAAAGATAGATTCCCTTCACTTTAGAGGATGGAGAAGGCACTAAGAGTTCAAAGAGGTTTCAAGAAGAACCTGACCTTGAGAATGAACATGCCAATGACAGCATGTGGCCATTCAACCCTTAAGAGTTGAAAACTTACTTTATTTATTACATATGTAATAAAGTCCCTCACTAAAGTTCCTGTAATCTATATACAGAAAACTGATGGACAAAGCACAACGAAGTATCATATTCAGACTCTGCAGAACTCCTTCACTGGCACTTCCCTCACGTGCTATTGTGACACGAGTATAGCAGCAAGCTAAGACATCTCTGGATCACTAAGTGCAGGTATGCTGAGAAAGAAGAAACACCCCCTACCTGGCCAATCCTTCCTCGTAGAGATAGATGACAAGTGGATCATAGGACGTAACCAGAACATAGAGGCGTACATCGAATTTGAAATCTGAAACACAGTTGTTAAGTCAGTGACTGCAAATATCTTTCAGACATCATATCCAGCTGAGGAATTTCAACAGACCCTGAGAGCAATAAACCATTATTTGCTGCTCAGACAGGTACATGAAGCTTTTCCTTGAAAAGCTCACAGATTTTAAGGAATTCTCTAGTTATCTTTTTCCAGTACTAGAGGAAGACAGACCACTCAATTATTCAACTGAATTTCTGCAAAGGTTGCAGAGATCCTCAGGTGTGGGGTAGGAAGAAGAGAGGAAAGCAATTCCTAAGCACACTTACCATCTATGAGCAGGGGGTTGCTGATATAACGAGAAACCAGGATGTTGTCTTCCAGGACAATCTGGTTTGGCTACAGAAGAACAGAGAATCCAAGAGTGAAAAAACAGGAGACTTAAGGTATAATGTGATGACTAGATCAAACCCACTATTTTTTCCAGCCTTTCCTGCCTAAAGCCACTCTGTACCAACAACTATGTCTGGGGACGGAGGAAACAAAAACAAAATGAAAAAACCTCCACTGCCAGCTACAACATACTTGATGTAATTAAAGCCTAAGCAGAAGCCTGGGAATGATTACATTTCCAAAAACACTGCCCATTGAATCTTCCAGTTAAGTGCTCCTTACAGTAGAATATAGATTTAACAGCCACATGCAATGATGTAAAATAGTCAGGAAAGAAGCACATCTAAGAAGTAACTGTCATTCTGTTTGTTGAGTGTTTAACCAAACACATAGAGGAAGGGTTTAGCAGATACTGGAAGGAGTATGCAACTACAGCTGGTGAGGAAGTCACAAGCAAAGAAAATGACTCCTCAACTTGTGATCCTTATAGCTAGCTCCTGGGCTGGTATCCAGCCTTTTTGCCTGCATGAGTAAATACCTCATACTGAGGTTCAGTTCGCAGCAGGGGCTACTGTACCAGGAAGACACTGTCCCTGTAGCTCTGAACAGAAAGCTCTATCTATGACAAATATACATCACAAAGTCATGAGATCTGTTGAAAAAGCTTTTACTTTATGCTGTATACAAGGCTCTCTTTTGTAACCAGTTTTAACTACCTATACAAACAGTTTCTCGCAAAACATTTTCTTGTCTTCAGTTTGCAAAAGATCCAAGAGAATCCAGTCATCCTGCCTTTATTCAATTTTGTGTGTATTCAGCCACATCACCAGCATCATGAGCAGGAAGCTTCGACACAGAGCGCACATACACAATGTGAGGGAACAAACTCAGCTTCCCTCAGCACATCACACAAAAGTGACAGTCTGTTTTATTATGGATCAGAGGTTTGTTGTTTTGTTAGGGCTTTTTGTTGTTGTTTTTAAACACTTTTGTGATGAAATTCTAGAAAACAATCCCTTAATGGCATCACAATGAAGGAAACTGAAGTCTTTGGGCCAAAAAAGCTGAAGTGTTTCTAGAACAGTTACACACAAAGGGAGATTGGTCCCAGAAGGGTCTTTTCCTCAGTTCATGGCCAACTGCCATACAAGCCTGAGCTGTTCCTCTCTTTAAAGCAAAGAAAAAGCTGAGTGCAGCTCTGGAAATACTTACCTCATATACTTGGCAAATTGCTCCCTTATTTTATGGGAAATGATCCAAGTAGAGAACAGATGAGGCAGCATGACCCCTTCAGTGCAGGGGAGGCTAAAGGGGTTTGAGTTAGTGAAAACAAAATGACTCACCTGTCAGTTTTGCTGCTGAGAATATTTATTGGAATCCCCTTGTGTGTTTGGCTCCTGCCCAGATGTATTTTTTACCTATGACAACCTAACTCCTTGCAAAGCCCAGGAAGGGAAAAAAGTATAACCAGCACACTGAATTCAAAGAACCATCCCCATTACACCCCAGTAAGGACACACTGGCATTTAGATAACACAGCTCTAAGACTGATAAGCATCCTACTGTATCACATAAGGTTTCATTTTAACTGGTCTTTTCCAGGGGGAAGAGACAGACCAGGGGACTGTTTGAGGACTGTTTAGGTCACACAGGGAAACAACTAAGGAGAGATCTGCAAATCTTCCCAATACCAGCCTACTAACAGCCACAAGGAAAGGATGAAGCAGCACAGCTTCCCAGACTGTCTCAGGGAGCATGAGCCTGTTCCTAATAAGCCAAGGGCTGAAAGCAGCTTGCAAGATAAGCACAGCATAGAAAGAAACAGATTGCTTTTGATTATGCAGCATAGGCCCAGGCAAGCTTTGCCAGCTGCTCAGGACTGTTGAGCTGCTCACCAATGTATGCATGAAATCTAGAGCAGAGCTAGTGTCTGGTTAGATGTTTCCATGCCCCTTGTCTGGAAGCTGGCATAGTTTTGCAGGCAGTGCTGCTGAAGAGCAGTCCTGTTGCTGAACACTTACATTGTTTATCAGGTAGACACCTCGACCCCTGGAAGAGGCTACAGGTTTCACTATCCATGGGCCTCTGTCCTTAGAATAGGTATCTGGTTAAAATAAAACAGCACAAGTCTGAAACACCTTCCATTTAACTTATTTACAGAAAAGCAAGAATCAAGAATGTCACCTACAGCAAAAGCTTCAGAGAACTCCACACAAGATCAAAGTCTATTGTATTGATCTCCTATTTTACCCTGTGGGACTCACTGCAATTATTACGGCTGCTCCCTGAGCCCCTCCTCCTGTCTGATAGATTAATTTCTCTGCCCTATGCCTCCTTTTGGCACTTCTCTCTTCAGTACTCCCAGATATTAGTCAGGGATATTGTGAAGTTGATCTTCACTAACACTGTGCCCAAAATAAAAGGTTCAATTCTGGAGCCTTAAGCCCACATCAGCTTTTTGAGGGCTCACACAGGCGTGTAGTAAAAAGTAGAGTGGAAATCATATAAAGAAATCTTATGGGCCTTTTCCACTGTCTTTCCAGTTTCCTCTAATCGTGTTGCCTTAACCACTGGCATGATCAACAGGCTGGGATATCAAAAGTAATTCCCTTCCTCCCACCCAGTTATTTTACTGAACATCATCAGCTGTTCACTTACTGCAGAAGTCCTGGTACTCTGTTGGAAGGATAAACGTCTGAGGTAAGATATGGAATGTCTTGAATCCATGAGCCAGCTGCATACGACTGACATTCTTGTATAGTCTGTCCTTTCGTGTCAGTTCATATGACCTGAAGTCCCAAAACAAGAGACTGTATTTATTTTTTTCCCCCCACATAAGAAAACACATATTACAGCAACCCCTCATCCTAGTTACTAAAGCATCTGTAGTCCCATCAAATGTCTAAACCATAACCTGCAACTACTCTTCAGTTTTACTGTCTCTGTCCTATGGCCATATTAATATCCATCCTCATTTGTAGCACCTCTTACAGCTCCCAAGACAGACTGAAGCACAGCAAAGTGGTATAATGGTGTTTTAAACTTTATCAGGTGAGAAATGACTATTTCTGTAACTAAGAATGCAAAGCCCTTTTAGTTATACTGCCAAATGAAGAGGGAAAAAAAAAAATCGACTATTTGGGCTACAGACAAGCACTTCAACTCACATACTATCCCCCC
The DNA here is from genome assembly GCF_000700745.2 of Antrostomus carolinensis. Taxonomy (NCBI): domain Eukaryota; kingdom Metazoa; phylum Chordata; class Aves; order Caprimulgiformes; family Caprimulgidae; genus Antrostomus; species Antrostomus carolinensis. The sequence goes on from NW_010340966.1 coordinate 10,585, forward strand.
AAAACCCCAAAGACCATTTAGAATAAAGACAGCATGTGGCACAGGCCCAGTGCGTTGGGACTTTTACAGTATCATGTATAATCTATTTTTTTTTTTTAGAGCTATCTAGGTTCAGATTTTTGCAAACCATCACAAAGAAATTCAGCAAAACTTGGTATCTAGGCTTTACCTAGGGAAATGATTGACTTTCTGAATATCTGTAAGGGAACGCAGCAAGTAGGGCTTCAAGTGTGATCCTGTCCACATGAGGTTATAATCACTGCTATTAGGGTGCACCTAAAAAGCGACATAAAAACACACACACATAAAAACATAGAATTAATGAAAAGCACCACCACTTGTCCTACAGACTGTGACCTTATGTCTCTGAGACCAAAGCAACCCTAGTTTAAGACTATCTCCTCCACCCATCTCTAATATTAGGGCAACTCTAGCCAGACTCCTGTCCTAAGCTACTGTACAGTGGTGCTGGGAAATAATCATGTCATGTTTTTGTAAATAAACTTGTGGTTTTGTTCTTTTTCTAAGCTGTTTAAACCAAATTTGTAAAATGTTTTAGATTTCTTCAGGAAACTTGTGAGACCAATTCCTTAACTTGGTGTTATTCAGAAGAAAATCCAATACACACATCTCTCAAACTGTCATTAGCTGCATATAGGGCACTCTTTAGAGCAAGACAGGCGCCAGAAGAGAAACATGAAATACTACATCAGTGCTTCTGTGAGCTTGTAAAAGCTGAGAGATTAAATCCTTCAGATCTTCCCAAGGGCGTGAGACAATGCTTTAAAAGCAAAAAGAGAAAAAACACACAACTCCAGCAACCCTTTTCCCCTAATTTTGCAGGCTTATGGCTAAAGGACACTCCTTTGGGAGAGCAAACTAACGACATACATCCTGTCTGACTGGCAGAGTATGTAAAAAAACCACCAACAAACCACACTCAAGGGGGTCCAAAGCAACTTCATCGTTCTAACCTTACAGAGTTAAAGAAAACCAAACCAAACCAAAACTGCAGTCACCTCATGGAATCCATGGGCAGCCAGAATGCTTCGGACCAGACGGCTGTCTGTTCGCACAATCTTATAGGACAAGTGGTAGCGCTCTGTTAAGAGGGCAAGAGACAAGATATTAGAGTGTGCACCTAGAAGAATAAAACAAAGTTACCTGTGCTACCAAAGAAGAGAAAAGAACACCATAGGGCTCAGCACAGTACAGCTGCACTTAATCCACAGCACGTGACAGGCAAAGGGTGACAGGAAACGCCTGTCCGCCTTTCGGGGCATTAACTCCAATGATGGCATTGAAACAACTTACATCAACCCCCAGGTATAATATTGCTGCATCACCGAACCAACTGTATCAAAATAAAACACAGAACATCCTAACAAACACCCAGATTTTAATTATTTTTTTTTACATAGCTCTTTATATAGAATGCTTTATAACACTCCAAACATGATTTTAGCTCTTTCTTCTCTATTGAGGACTGGTATCCCTAGCTAAAAATACTCATGCCATATGCCCCTCACTGACATGACTAGCTTATATGATCACTTTTTAAACCTTGAAAACCCAAAATAACACAGTGAAATTTTATTCACATCTCACTGACCTGTACTGATTGATCTTCCAACAAATAAATGCAAAAAATAGTAGAAAACAAAGTAAATAGGACAAGGAAAGAAAAAGAGAAAACCACTATCCAAGCAGAAAGTCATAAAAACAAAAGCAGTAAGCAGAACTGCAGGTATAAGATAAACAGAAAGCCGGTAGCAAGACTAGAGGCCAGTTGTCATACCAAAGGATGTGGCAATCCATAAAACAGTCCAAAGAAGAGGGAGGCAGAAACTGCAATGCTAGAATACAGAACCACTAGGAAAAGGCACTTTACAAATTGGTTCAAACCAAGAATAGGAAGATGAGGGTTAGATTAAACCTCAGGAAATATATTCTACCCATAAAAATAGATCTAAAGAAAAGAGTAAGAAGTATCATAATCTGGGACTGGACAAAGCTCAAGGAAGTTTAACAGGTTGCACTATTCAGCAGTAGACTTGTTAGATGACAAAAAGCCTCTCCCTCCTGAGAAAAAGCAGAAGAGGCTCCACACTCCAGTTAGGATACGAGTTACCATCCCCATCAGCTTCTGCCACCATTCCAGTATGTTTTTAATTCACATGAAAAGTATTAGGGGTTTCCACACACAAATCACCTTCTCCACCCCCTACCCTAATGAGCCAGAAGCATTTCTGCTTGGTTAGGATATTAGAAATGAGGGCACTAATTACCCAAGAAAGGGAGAAGCAAGAGAATAAAAGAAGTGTCAGCATCTTCACAAAAAGAAGCTGAGTAGATTTTAGCTTTTCTCCAACTCAGCACATCCAGCATGAGCTTCAAGCTGTACACACCCACAAGCACTAACTCACAATCTAGCGTGATTGTAACAACTCTGCCTCTTATTTAGAGGCTCTCTCTTATTAGACACTAGACAGGTTTGGTCTCTTGACTCAAGTGCTGCCAGAGCAGCAATCATTTTGCTTATGTCCTTACTCACAGTTGTGAGGCTGTAGATGCAGAGATTTGTTACTACAGGTTATTACTGTTCTTACCACTGTGGGGCTGGCTCCTTTATTTCCCAGTGAGACACTCTCAACACCCAACGTAATGATTGATTTTAAGTTCCTAGCTAGAGAGCAGTGAATTTATATTCTGGTCATAAGTTCTAGCATGGCCTCCAAGTTCAGTTTGCAAGCAGATAGTTCCAACTCAAAACACATCAGGACCCAGTGGAGGGACAAATATAGACACTTGTCCCAACTCGAAGACACGATAAACATGCACCAACTGACCGAGTGTTTCGGAACATCTCAGTGCTGGGAGACAAGACAGGATTGTAATTTCCTTCCTACCATGTCCTCTTCCCCACCACGAAGAGAGGGAATATCCAGCTAAGAGACTTCCACCACATGCCTTCAGGCCAAAAGCTGGCACCTAGCTGCACTCACCTCCAATTAGGCGGAGGTAGCTGTCGTTGGTCAGAATGGCTTCAGCATAAAACACCAAGACAGGAATCCGCCTACAGCCACCACCAGTCCACTTGATGCACGGATGATCCCTGTAACAGGGAAAAATAGGCACTATAAGCAACTGCTGAGCCTCATACACACAGCAGTTACTTACCACGAGGACACAGCAATTCTCCATGCTTGCCCACCTAGCCTGTGGGTAGGACAGAGGCAAATACACTGTGGGGAAAACATAGGAAGACTGGCAAGGAGGATTGTAAACACATTCAAGTGACCTGCAGCTGGGGCATAGAAAAATACATACATCATTGTAATTGTTGTCTATCCTTGTGTGCTTGACAAGTAGAACATCTGTGTTCATAGAATCAATTATAGAATAGTTTGGTTGGAAAATACCATTTCGATCATCTATTCCAACTGTAAAGCCAGCACTGCCATGGCACAGGCCTATGAGAGGCTTAGCAGCACCCTATCGAACATGCCCTGGTGCGGGAAAGAGCAAAGCGCAGCAGCAAACTGCACCTGCGCAAATCCCTGACAAACAGGCGCCAACAGCGGGACCGGCCGTCCTCTGGCAAGGACCGAGCTCCACGGGGTCTGTGTCTCCACTTGTGTGCCTCTGCCTGGGTGCTGCTTCACAAATTCCCTGCTTGTTGAGGTAACAAAAATAAATGTACTCTTTGCATTTCAGCTGTGATTTTGTGGTTGTTCCTGTGCCCTGCCTGTGCTGACTCACACACACACTCTTGGCACCCTTGGTACTCAGCTATAAAGGGAATCTTCCAGATCATCATCTTTTTGGGTTGGTCTTGCCAGTCTAAGTCAGAGCTCTGTTTAATTTGTATTTATTTTAGTGAGTCTAATTTGAAAGAAACCACATGAATCTTCACAGCTACAGTTCTCTGGATTTATAGCCTGAAAACAGAACCATAATTACTGGTATCCACACAACTAGACCTTACAGTGCAGGTTCCAGTCTCCAACTTAAGAACTGCAAATCAGTGCAGGCTGTAATCCTGGACTCTGAAGTGCCCAAAAAGGCACTCATGCAGAGTTTGAGAGACTAGAACAGGCATGGCTCAACACAACAGATAAACTTGCGTGTTGTTCCTTTTAATTTTTGCCAGATGCAGTGGAATGCAAGCCCAGAATTCAACAACAATGCCCCCAGCCAGCCACTCAAACTACAGGTTCCAAGATACAGTCATCAGTTCCATCCAAAACAAGACTACATTGGGAACTATCATCTCCTCAGAAGAATTAAGGACACACAAAAAAAATATTTAAGATATTTAATATTTATACTAAGATAACAGAAAGAAAACCTAAGTCAGAAAACTAAGAAAACAGAAAGTCAACTCCCTAAGCAAGTAACACTCAGGCTCCTTATTACTTACTGTGCAAGGAAATGGAACCATGAAAAGTTAACAGAAAACAGAGACTGAGGGGTTGGAGAGACACATCTTTATTGACACAGACAGGAAGAAACATAAAGACTGGCAGAGATATACAGAAGCATAAGTCTGTAGAATTTGCAAGATCATGGTCTGCCAAAGGTTTGGAGAAACTACAGAAGATAAAACACTTCCTACACCTAGAACACAGGAACAGAGATAAAAGGGCAACTTTCTCATGCTAGAACAAGTAAGTACTCTTAAGTGTAAACCTGGTCCTCCTAAACAAGTTACTACCATTACCACTCAGATAAATTAACTTCACAGCACGCCCATCTGCTTCCATCACTTCTAAGGAAAAAAAAATAATAATAAAAAAAATTCCAATACTGGAGTGTAATTAGCTGTCCAGATTAGAAGGGACCCAAGAAGCTTCCAGAATTTATACTACAGGCCAGAGCCTTACATAAGTGGGAAATGAGCTGAGGCAACAGGAGGGGAGTTTATGTTAAGCCTGTCCTGAGGATTTGCAGTAAGGCTGTCACCTCCAGGTGACAGTCATTCATTCCCAGCATGACCCTTGATCACTTGATGCAGACACACTGTTACGATTACATTTGAGGTGAAGGCAGTTCTGGACCCTTCCATCCATGAGGGTCTGGCTTGTCTGAGCCAACACTCCTCTAAATGCCTCAAGCCACTACAGTTTGCAACTGAGCACTCAGTCACAGCATGGACCCAAAAGAAAACAAACAGGACACTAAAGTGTGCACTGCACATTAAAGTAGGTGTATATGCACACTGTGCACAAAGACACTGCACATTAAAGTGGGTGCAGCTGAAACTGAAAAGAGATTCCACTCTGGGAAAGAATAAGGGAGCAACTCCTTCAGAAGCAAAGATAAAATAAGTTACTAAACAAAGATGTAAGTAACAAGAACTCTAGGAGCTGAGTTCTCACAAGACAGTTTTTAAAAAAGGATATAAAGCATTGCATATCTAGTGTACAGTACATTTCCATTCTCTGCAGCAAAGTAAAAACTAAAATAAAACAAAAAACTAAACAAACAAATAAAGGACATTCATTTCCTTCATTTTCTTAAACATCATCAAGAAAATTCCCAGTTTAGGAACATGACAGGAAGAGATCAACAAAACTACAGACATTAGAGTAGCCAAGGAAGAGCTGCACCTCCAACCCTGGTGAATATGGTGGTCTTTTAGGCTACAAATGCAGGTATCCTGCCCACAGGATTGAGGCCCAAACCAACCACCTTCTGTTTAATAGGTAGGAAGAGGGTAAGGAATACAACTGTCTTTCCAGATTAGTGCAAATCCTGCAGGAAGCACAGGGATAGAAAAAGTTAAGAGGGTTTGGTTTTGGGTTTTTTTTTTTCCTACTTACTCATCTTCAGCATCGTCTTCTCCTTCTTCCTCCTCCTCCTCTGAGGATGAGGCAGTTTCCTCCAGATCTTGAGCCATCTCAACTGGCATTTCCTCTGGGAGTTTTCATACAGCCTAGTCTCACTCAGTAGCCTCTAAGATTCCTTACTGCGGATTCAAGGGATCTTGCAAAAGCAGTTACCTGCAATAAGGATTAAAAGCACAAACGGACAGGACAGCTGAGCAGAACAGCAGGAGAAATGAGGTAACTCAGCGCTCCCCTCCTGCCAATACATATTTCTCACAGGACTATCAAGAAGCTTGTTGCAGGCTGTAAGTTACCTCCCAGCCGGGGAATGCAGGAGAGAACATCGCGTTGCAGCAGATTACCCCCCACCTGCCCGAGAGTCACCCGGGCACGTCCCGCTGGAGCGCGGCCCTGCCCTGCCCCCGGCCGCAGAGCGGCACCAGGCCCGGACCAGCGGGAAACGCCGGCTCCTCCCCCCCGCCGAGATTCCTCCGGG
>NW_010340967.1:0-25153 GCF_000700745.2 Antrostomus carolinensis
ACCCCGCACCTGTCCCGGCCCGTCCCGGGCTCCCTCGCTCACTCCGTTAACCCGCACTTCCCGGGCATGGCTGAGACCGAACACTCCGGCTCCGCTGCCGGGGACGAAGCCGCCGCCGATGAGTTCCGCGATATCATCCGCAGCCGGTCGGGTAAGCGCTGCTCCGCGCTCCTCTCCTCCGGGCGGGCGTGAGGCCGGCCGGGCTGGGCTCGCTGCGGGGCGGGAGGGGGTCTCGCCGGCGGTACAGAGCTTATGGGAGCGCGGGGACGGCAGTGTTGGGTTGTCGGGGTTTTTTTTTAGTGCTTTTAAAATTTATTTTTATTTGCTCAACTTTTCCTCGCGTTGTGCAGCACAGGAGGGGGGTTTGCCCGCCGGCTGGCTGGGCGAATCACGCATCTCGGTGAGTGACGGGAGCGACGTTCGTGTCCCTCTCCCAGCACGCGAATGTCGCCTCCCCCCGGGTGTCCCCTGCCTCGGGCTGTGGTAAAGGGGCAGGGTGGTTGTGCCGCTGGTGATAGCGGGGCGGGTTGTTAAAGCTGCAAATGGCAGCAGCTGTAACGCTCCCCCAGAGGATAAAGTTACAGGTGCCTGGGCTCTTGCTCAGCCCTGGAAAGAACCCAAATCCGTGGTAGTGGAGGTATTTATAGACCATTCAGTATTTACTCATTTGCAGCACAAGTGTGTATGGAGCTACAAATTAAATTAACTGTTCTTGAAACTGTATGTGCTTGCCCAGTAAATGAGCCTTAAAATAAGGCTGTCCTCACAGAGTTAAATGACTTCTTAAAAGTGATCTGTGTTGTACATCTTTTTTTAAGAAACGGCAACAAAATATTTGGCCATGTACTATGGAATAGAGTTGCTATGGGAAATCTAGCTTTGAAATTGTAGGGGTGGTAGTAAGCAGAACTTGCATTGTCTGTGACAGACTTTGTGAATGTTGCTCTTACTCCAGTAGTGTAAAGACATGCTTGGAGCAATATGTGGTGCTTTCTCACTGAAGTCTCAGTGATGTAATTCCTGTGTTGAAGATCTTTTGCTCCCGTAGCAAAGTGTTTCTTTTAATGTTACAAGCCTACTCTGTTTCTCATACTAACTGCTTCTACTTCAGTTCAGCATTTAAAAGGAGGGGTATTGCCCTGGTAGGAGTAGGAAGTGGTGGGGTTGGGTGGCTGTTCAGGTTTGTGGGGGTTTTATTCCAAGCCTGCTTTTGGCTCCCGTGTTATGTTTTCTATCTAAATTTCTGCAGCATGAGGAGAATGTGAAAGAAAAAAAGGGTCTGGTGAGCTGCCTCCATAGTTATTTCTGGTTAGATTGGTTATGTCACCTCTGACAGCAGCACAGGTTCCCTGTTCTGTACTTAGTTCACTTACAGTTTGGAGAGTATAAAATGCAGCATAAGTACAACACAAAGAAAAGCCCCCTTTAAATAAAGAGTTGTCCTCCTAGTTAGTGTATAACAGTGTATCTGGGTGGTTGCTGTTTGAAGATGAGAAAACTTGAAGGTTGATTAAAGTAATGTCTTTCAAGTCTGCATGATTTCCAGAAAGTGAAGTTGCAGTTAGTAACTTTACTGTTAGGTACTTAAACTCTATGAGCTGAGAGAGCCTTCTTCTCCCTTTTATTTTTTTTTCTTTTTCTTATAGCTAGTAACTACTTTCAGTGTTCAGTTTGACTTCCCATTTTAAAAATTCGTAATAGAGAACAGTCTCTGAAAAGCTAGACAGGAAATGTTACCTATGTTTTTCCTCATTATCTATTATGTTCTCTGTTTCCATTGGAAAGTCTGTTTCCAAATCAGCTTCGGTGGCAATATGTTAGTTGTATGGTATCATAATAAGTGTAAGATCTCAAATGACTCTAAAATGTTTTTCCAGTTTCCTGCTATAAAGCAGTATTAGAATTTAGATGCTAGCAGTAGACATAAAGCAAACATTTGTGCTTCTTAATTGGACACAACTCCCTAGTCTGTTCTCTATGATGAATTAAAAATAGGATGAGTTTAAGGAACATAGAGTTGTTCCAGATGTTTATAAGCCTGAAGAGATGAGAAAATTCAATTTTCATGGTGATATTCATCAGATGTATACCTCTTTTCCCAGTGGTATACCCCACAGTGATCTCTTAGTCCTGCTTATACTTCATTGTTATCATTTAACTTTGAAATGTGTTGCTTAAAATCTGACTATGGACTTGGGGAGAAATAATATATAACAAATTAACACAGCTGTTTGCACAAGTAAGCTGAGAAGAACTTGGTGAGATGATGTTTGCAAGCCTGAGGAGAGATTCATTTTGTTTTGGGGTTTTCTGTTACCTATTACCTAGGTAAAGCATTTCTAGAGTTGGGATGCTCCATTTCTTTGGACATGGGTTCACCTTGAACAATTTTGGATCAGAAGTTTTAGGAGAGCTTCTTGGGAGTGAAATACTGGCTAAATTGTTCTCAGGTGGCATTTCCTTGGCCTGTAGAAAGGGCTTTGTGATCCAATAAGGAAGTTCTTGGTGATTGAAGGTGAAGATAGTGCAGTTAAGTCCTTGGAGATTTAGGGCATCAGGTACCAAAGGAGCTTTAAAAGAGGTTATGTCCCATTTGTTTTTTACTCTGTTTATATTATCTTAATACTTAAGGGGTCTGCTGCTTTCTGACATGGTGTGGAGGAAATTTTTCCCCTCCTGGATACAAAACTTGACCTCTGGTAGGTGCAGGTTTTGCCTTTTCATGAAACTGGAGAAAAGATAGGATAGAATATGTTGATATACTTGCCATATAAAAATATTCCACACTTCTATTTTTTGAGGTCTTACTCAAAAGCTCAGAGCACCAATATTTTAGTAAGATGAATGGGCTGATGCAGGTAGTGTTAATCTGGGCATCCTGCTGTCAATTCTAGGTAAAATAATCAGAAAAACTTATGAGGATTCGCTTCGTGTGAAGATAAAATAAAATCTTAAAACTAAAGCTTGTTAGCACAATTTAGGGGAAAGTGGGCTCTGTTAAATACTCTGTTAACAAATTTTCTTGATAATTTCTTGCAGTGTATTACAACACAAAAAAGAATTAGTGCTAGCAATAAAATACCTAGTAAATTGTTTTAAACCAACAGAACAGTTGTATTGCAAAAGTTGCCATTGGTGAATTTTAATGGAATTGGGTTTTCCGTGTTGCATCTCCATGGGGATAATTACTAGCTCCATCACTAACTAAAATTTTTCACCTCCACTTGTACAGGATGGCTTGGGTTGCCTGAACATTTGAAGAAGGTTCACACAAATGCATAGCTTAGGAGTGAGGAATGTAAGCTGTGCTGCCAAAAAGAGGGACTGTACCAGGGAAGAATTTAGTGGTTGCTGCAGGGGCTCCATTCAGCATGTGCTAGTAATGTGATGATATAGGAAAATAGCTTTAGGAAAGTTATTTTTGACTCTTGTGTATGGCATGGCTGATTGTAGTATGAGAAATGTGTTTTAAAAAAATCCACAGAAAATGAGATCCAAAGTGAATGTGTCTGAAACTTAGCCAGTAATTTTAATCTTTTTTGAGAAGTTACAGAAGTGACTTTATGTGAGCATATTCATGGGCAGAAAATCCTGGATGCTGAAGACCTATTGGGGGAAGGCACAACAAGAAAGGAAAAGTGAAAGCTAACAAATTCAAATTAAAGCATGTGATATCTTGAGCAGGGAAGATAGTTAACTTCTGGGGATAGATCCTCCATCTCTAGAGGTATTTGATCCAGCACTTGCTACTTTTTCAGCTGAGTTTTATCCAAATGTGAGTTACTGGACTCAATACTTAAGAGCCTGTCATAAATCATCAGTCAAGTCATCTGTATCATAGTCCCTTCTGGCCATTATGGTATTCACTTGTGAGCCTTCTCGTAACACAAGGGCACTTTCTACCTGGCTCTTCAGTTTAACACTTGCCATCTCAACTGGGCCTTCCCTAGACCAAATGGACCACATTGCTCCTTGCTGGTGTGAGACTTAGGCTGAGCATCCTCCCATTGTCCTGTGTTGGGGTGCTGGCAATTCTTAAAATCAGTGATAAACCAGAAGCCATCTGGATCTCAAGATTAGTGAGCCAAGATTGATTCAGGCAGCTGTTAAATTAGTATTAGCAAAAAGACAGAGTAAAACAACTGCAAATGTGAAATTGTTACAAGTTCCAGTCACTTTCCAAACTGTTATTAAACATGCCAATCTAGTAAGTGTGGGTCTTTAATGTATTGTACTTGATGTTATGGTTGTTAAACACATGGAGACCATGCTTGGGGTAATGGATGTTGCAGAGCTTAATGAGACCTATCTTCATGATTCAATTTCTCTGGAAAATGTGGTTTACATTCCCCAGAATTTCTTTTCTGGCTATACTGTAAAATACCATCATCAAGTCCCAGATGCATTTGGATACTTGGTAAGATAAAAGAATTATTTTAAAACCCCATGTAAATACAACTCCAAGCAGAAAGCAGTTTCTACAATAATAATAAAAAACCCCTGCATGCCATAAATACTTTATCATCAACTTAATGAAAATTTAGATTTTATTGCTATTGCAGAGCTTAATAATGGTAGTTATGATTAGCAACAAAAAGCCCTCAAATTTCTTCAGTTCATACACAGCCTTTAGCATGAGGGTTTAAGACCTCATATGTTCTTAACTTATAGCACAAATTTATGCAGATCTGGAGCAAGCTGTTGTTATGACCTGATGACTTTGCTTAGAAGAATGATTTGGCATGGTTCAGAGTTTGTGAGCAAGGACTAGATCCTCTCAACATTTTTTTTCCATTAAGTTGGATGGCTTGAGGTTTTGACTGGAAGACAACTGTTCTGGCCTTTATATACAGATAACAGTTGCTAGGAGCTGGCACTAAGCAGTGTTAAGCAAGTATATATTCTGGACACTTGGTTTGCTTTTGTACTTTAATGCCATTAAAATGTATAGACACAAATGTATAGTGGTGATACAGATGGTTAAATAGACATATAGTAGTAATTCTCCCTTCTTTCTCTTCCTTGCTCCCCCTGCCTTCCCCTATCTTCATTGGTGTGCAAACTCTAGGTGACTAGAGCTGTTAGTACATATCGCAGACTAGATAACTCGAGTGGGTGCTTTTCTCCTTCTCCCTCAAGCATTCAAATACCTGACAGAGGAGTTCCTTGGGTTTGCCAGTGCAGAGGGAACAGCACAGCATGGGCTCTGCCTGTTTGGCTGAAGCACATGCCACACTCCCCCTCCACACAATGATGCCTGGTGGATGTTATCACTATGTCTCATGGGGAAAAAAAATGAATTGAGAAATGTTTCTGCATAATAGGGTGTATATGCTGTATCTGAGGTAGCAGCTTGCTGATCAGGGGAAACTTGCCTGCCAGCACAGCTCTGCTGTGCTGAGCACTGTGATGTGAGTGTGCCAAGGGGGCTGGGACAGAGTGTTGACTGTGCCCAAACGTGCATGCTGCTCGTTGTCCATGTGTTGAAATGGCATTCATGGAGCTCTTCTGGGCAAGAAGATAAAAGTGGTATCTCTGCTGAATCTGACTGAGCTTTGTGGTATGCTGGTGTGGCATTGCTACCCCAGCTGCAAAAAGTTGGATCTCCTTCAAAAATAAAAGAAATACCTTCATGGCTGCTTAAGGTGGAGATTTGGCTCTGCTGGATCACAACTAGTGCTTTGCAGTGAAGGGAGACTTGTATATGATATCTCTATTCCTAAAGGCGTAGCATGTGGAAAGGACTGTGGATCTTGTCCAAAATGGCTTTAGGAGCTGAGTCAAACTACTGTGTGAGAGGAAAGTACAGGGTCTGTGGTCATAAAGCTCATAGCATGTGTTAAAATAAAAATCTTACTTATTTATACATAAATATTTTTTACATACACAATTTGGATTCAGTTTTGGATGGATATTCTTTCCTATCATTTAAAGAAAAAACTGTGCTGATAAATCTGAATGAGACAGAATTAAAATGTGGATATAAACTGCTCAGACTAATTCCTAGCCTTGCATGTTCAGCCATAGTTTTGTAGGACACTTGTAGCATGCAAAATAATTGTAAGACAAAGGCTGCTAGTGATGTGGTAGCAATATCCTCCTGTTCTTGTTCATTGTGCTTCAGGACATAGATTTGCTGGATCTAATATGCAGAATGAACTGCTGATTTTAGCCTAAATGTTGGGATTTGGTGAAACTAGAAGTTTCTAGTAATGTTTGCAATCACAGCCTAGACAGGTGTCTTTGTAGAAAGTAATTATTGAGTGTAAAAGATGTGTAAATGTTTAAAAGTATTTAATCACTGAAATAAAAAATATTTTGCAGAGTTCAGGGCTTCATCCCATGCTTTAAACTGTTGCACTAAAATAAATCTTTTTTGTTTTTTCCCAAATAAAGTTAGATTGTTTATGCTTCTCTTCTTTTGTTTTCTTTTCTTTTGAGGTATTTCCATTAATTCTATTGTACTTGACAGGCTTTATTTCTTTTTATCAGAAAGAGAATGTAACCATGCACCAAATAATATCCTCATCTTGGTATAGTGGATGCCTTACTCTGTAGGCTGAAAAATTGACTTTTGGGTAATTAAGTGGATTTTTTTCCCCCTATTTATGCATTTAAAAAGTATGAGGTCTTGTATGTTCAGAAGTGCTGATCACTTGCAGCTTCTGTTAGTACTCAGTCATTTCAGTCTGAACAGAACTGGAGGGGGCAAAATCACTCCTTTTTTAGGAGTGATTTGAAAACTTGACATTTTAAAACTTAACTCCTGCTAAGCAGTAGTCTCTTTGCCCAAAAGTGAGCATTTTTTATTTCAGTGGTAAAAGGTCATTTAAACAGCAGTTTAGTTAAGATATTAAATTTAATATCTTGCTCTTTAAATATGTGTTTTAATTGCATGCCTTCTGTATACTGTTGCCTTGGCAACAATATAGTCTAAGAAGTTCTGATATTTTCAGTGTAAATCTAAAGAAACACTATAGGTTTCCTTAGCTTTAAAACTGGAACATCTGTAAGCAATTAGCATTTTAGTTAAGTGCAGGTATGTGGGTTCTTGTGTACTACAGCTGATTCTATCCTGTGGATAAGTACCTTCATCTTGTGATTAACTGTAAGACTTGTTGGACACTAAAGGTAATGCATTTTCATCAAAGGGGTCTCCTGCAATTTGAACCTCAACTCAATTCAACACTTCTGTCTCTCCCTTAAGGTAGGAATCATCATTGACTTGAATGAAGTGGTGACTTTTTTGTGACTATCAGCAGTGGGGAGAAAAAAAAAGAAAACCAACCAGCCTGGCATTAAGTGACTTTGAAGTATGAAAGCCTTTCTTGTGAAAGGTAACCTATCTCCTACCATGTACCAATGTCTAGCTGTGTGGTGTTGAATCTATATAATTACTTTAAATAAAACCCCACCTCTTATTTCTGGAGCTTGATGGCCAATGTGAAGTTTTGTGTAATTTGGCAAAAGCATTGTACTGAATTTCAAGGTTAGTTTTATGCTGTCCTTATCCTGTATGACTGATATCAAGAACACAATGTGATTGAATTATGCTGCAGCATGCAATCTGATACCATAAATAGTATTATCTACATAAAGTCTTGGAAGTGGTTGCTAGGCTGTTTAAGTGCACTTTGGCTTGGATATTGAAGACATAGTTTAGTTCATCATTTTTAAATATCAGTCTGTTTATTAGGCAGATAATACACTAGGTAACCAATTTATTTTCTTGTTTGGAAGACTGACTGAATAGATACTAACTAAAGTTCATATTTTTTTGTAGCTTGCAAAAGCTCTTTATATCTCTTGTTTAGTTAGTGTATGTGGTCCATATCGAGCAGAAAGCGCCATCTTACGAAATTATTTAGGACATTTGTCCTGCCTAGCAATTTTTATTTCCATCTTGTTGTACAAGGAGAGAAAGGAAAAAATGGAAATCAGACTCTGTAAACCACATCCAAACCTAGTGTTCTACCCAAGTTTAAGATAATGACAGAGGGGAGGAGAGGCCTTAAAGAATGCAAATTAGTGAAAACTTCTGGATGAACTGTGGTCCTAAATAAGATTGCAAAGTATATCTGGCATTGTTTTATTCAAAAAGAAAGGCATATTTTAGGGACTAATATCTAACTCTTATCTTGAGATGGTATATTAACAAACAGTCATTGAAGCAAAACTTCTTTAACCATGATTTCATGACTTTGTGATGTTAAATTTTTGCTAGATGATGGAGTTTGCCCTTTTCATTTCCTCTAATGCTAAGGCAAACTTATTATTTTGATGGTTGGAATTTATCAAGCTGTTTACAATAGGAGTAATATGACATTTCAACTTATATCATGAGATCAGTAGAAAGGGGCTAGCAAAATAAAGGTTTTTAATAAATTTATGTTCAATAGTATTTTTGTTCTTGATAGCCCACATCTGCTGCAAAACATCTTCATGAATTGTCTTCAGCCTTGTAGGCTGGATGCCTTTGAAGTGTGAAGCGTAAATCTTACACCTATAAACTAGACCTATTTCTTCAGACCCAAGTGTGCCTTAACAATTCTATGGATAGTCTCTTTAGACTATCTGGCATCACAGTAAGCACATACATTCCCGAACGAACTGAGAAAACAATCTTCTGTACAGTGCTTTTGTTTTTATGTTGGTTTTTCCACCCACAATAATTAGGATAATTCAATTAGGCTTTGTGTGATCTTTCCCCTTTTATCTCAAGTGCAATGTTTTGCTGAACACTAGAGGGAAATAACTAAAGATTAGCAACATGCACTTGCAAAATATTAAATTCTTCAGCTGAATGCTAGCCGCGTCCTCAGAAGGATTTTTGGTTGTTGTGAAACCAGGTTGCGTGGATTTAAACAATAAGTTCATAACCTTGCAACTCTGGAAAAGTCTCATTGGTTGCTGATGCTCTCTGGCTTGGCTGAAATGTCAGTCTGCTGTGAAAAACCCACGAATCTGCAGAGGACTTGCTGCTTGCTTGGGATTCTTTTCCCACAGGTTCCTGCACAC
Organism: Antrostomus carolinensis; assembly: GCF_000700745.2. Classification (NCBI taxonomy): domain Eukaryota; kingdom Metazoa; phylum Chordata; class Aves; order Caprimulgiformes; family Caprimulgidae; genus Antrostomus; species Antrostomus carolinensis. The sequence goes on from NW_010340967.1 coordinate 9,019, forward strand.
AACAGATGGGTGAAGAACACTTTTACTGTGTGAAGAAACTTTCTGGTCTGCTTTCCAATCCATCTTGGACTTTCTAAATTTAAGTTAATAGTCATACTTTTTTCCCTCCTCTTTGTGATGCTGATGGCTGGTGACAACAATAGTATCAGTAGTGTTGGAAGTTACTCTGCCCTCTGGGTTGACTGCTGGGTTCTTTTTTGGTTTTTCATAGCTGTAAAGATTGCCAGCAGTGCAGAAGAGACCTACAAGTTGAGGCCTAGTAGTACTGCACTGAAATATTCTACTTGCCCGGCATCTGCATGCTGGCTTGATCAGAGCTGTGCAATGTGGATGTAACCTGAGGCTGCTTCTGTTGAGGTAGGCTCTTGCTCTTACAGACTCTGAAAGTAATTGGGAGAGAATTTGGTTCATTAGAGATAATTAAAGGAAACGCTGAGTTCTAATTGGATATAATGTCCTACAGTAGAAGTTGTTAAACTTCCCTTACCCCCTTGGGGAAAAAAACCTGAGAACTATTTGTTTGAATATAACCAGATGGGTAAATGTGATGTCTCTTAGGCAGTCTTCGCTTCCTGATGAGCTATCCCATATGATCTTGTCCATAATTGTGGTCTTATGGGTTTCTACAAGGTGTCTTGCTAAACAGAGAAATGAGTCCACAAAAGGAGTGTGAAGTAATTATTTGCATGGCAGTGTAGAAAATTAATTCATCACTGTGATTGCCATTTGGCTGATGGTTAAACAGAGACATAGATAATACTAATGCATTCTTCTTGCAAGACTGAGAAGTCAATTAAACCCCATGCAGCTGAGACGGATCTCTTTTCATCAAAATTTCTTTCAAGGCTCATATGACTTCCTCCAGATAATAAATTAGAAACTGGGAATGGAATACCAAAGCCAGTTCCATTCTTTAAACTCTTAATATAAACTCCCTCAGGATACTTTGGGGAAAAAATCAGCTACAGTAGATTTTTTTTTTCCCTTCTTAGAAATTGGCTCAAAAAAAAAAAATCCCGACTGACTCATTTAGACTTATGTAAAATGTTCTGCTGGAAAGTTCTTAGTGATGTGATATGTCAGGATTTCAATCATCTGTCATGGGAAAGAAGAGAAGGTATAGTGCATAGACATGACTACTGCAGTCAAACAACTAATTCATATTCAAAACATAAGCACTCACCAGGATGAGTTTAAGCTTCTGAAAATCTAGAATAATTTTAAAAGCTCCAGAGCTTAGTTTTATGAAAGCACTGTATTCTTGTGGCTAGTCTTTTTAAAACAATTATTTCTGATTAATTGAAATTAACAATATCTTTCATCTCTTGCAGATGTTGTAATTTGAAAAATACTTCTGCCTTTTAAACTATTCACTTCCTGAAAGTGTTTTGCAAATTATTCACTACATAAATTATAATAATGAAAGAGGATATTTTTGAAGTATAAATCTGTATAAACACTATGAAATCCCATCTTCATTATGAAATGAGCCTAATGCTCCTTGTTCCAAAATGTTATACATCTTAGGATCCTAAACACATAAGGCTATATACATCAATCAAACTACAGAGATATGATGTTTTAAACTCAAGCTTTGTCTTTCATGAATATGTATTTTAGAGCTGGCAGAAAGAAGGATTCTTCATTCTATCTGAAATGAAAATAACTTTTGCAATAATAACTGTTCTTTAAATGAGAAAAGTAAAGCTCACCAAGAATTGCAGCTGTGGAACAGGGAGCCCAGCATGAGTGGGCCCATGTGAACCTCATGAAGTTCAATAAGGCCAGGTGCAAGGTCCTGCACCTGACTTGAGGCAATCCCAAGTACAAATAGAGGCTGGGTGGAGAATTGATTGAGAGCAGCCTTGAGGAGAAAGATTTGGGGGTGTTGGTTGATGAGAAGCTCAAAATGACCTGACAATGTGTGCTTGCAGCAGAGAAAGCCAACTGAGGGAGGTGATTCTCCCCCTCTGCTATTGTGAGACCTACCTGGAGTACTGCATTCAGCTCTGGGGCTCCTGACATAATAAGGACATAGACCTGTTGGAATGAGTCCAGAGGAGGGCCACAAAGATGATTGGGGTGCAGGAGCACCTCTACTGTGAAGACAGGCTGAGAGAGATGAGGTTGTTCAGACCAAAGAAGAGAAGGCTCTGGGGAGACCTTATAGCAGCCTTCTAGTACCTGAAGGAGGCCTACAAAAAAGCTGGGGAGGGACTTTTGACAAGGGAGGTCATGTAGTGATAGGATGAGGGGTAATGGTTTTGAGCTGAAAGAGGGTAGAATTAGATTAGATATACTAGGAAGAAATTATTTCCTTTGAGGGTGGTCAGACACTGGAACAGGTTGGCTAGAGAAGTTGTGGATGCCCCCTCCTTGGAAGTGTTTAAGGCCAGGTTGGATGAGGCTTTTTGCAATCTGGTCTAGTGGAAGGTGTCCCTGCTCATGGCAGGGGGCTTGGAACTAGATGATCTTTAAGGTCCCTTCCAACCCAAGCCATTCTATGATTTAGCTAAGACTGGGATTAATTGCCAGTATATGCCATAACATGGACTTCTATTCAATATAAGTCTACAGAAAGTCCCTGAACACCTTCAGGTTTTAAGTGTAAAAAAAATAGACAGCCTCTCTTTGCTTTCTAGACTGTGAGAGAAAGGCTAATTGAGTTTCCTGGTCATAGCAAGTGTGATTTGTTGCAGTTCTCTGACTTTGCGGTGTTGATTAGCTACTGTTAATCTACTTGTAAGGGAACAAGATGAATCCACATTATATTTCAAATGTGGATGGCCATTCCCTGATCAAATCCAATTTTACTTCACATTCTTACTGAGCCTAATTTTCTGAGCAGACTTTCCTCTGACTTCAGAGGATGCTTCAGCAGGTGCATATGCTGCTGCTGTGTACCCCAAAGCTTGTCTTACAGCTCCATCATATGGAGTTGAGGGTCCTGTCACAACTTGATGCAACTTGCTGAAGTTAACAATGCTTATAAGTTACAACTTTAGCACAGACTGCTCTTTCATAGTGTGGCTACCAGCAGCCTGAACTGTAGGCTGGGCAATTGACATGTTAGCCCTAGTTGCTACATGGTGTTGCAAAAATAACATGATTGTAGCTGTTGGCACTTCTGGAAATGGAATACTGTCTGAACAATGTTGTATTGTAAAATAAAAAGTATGAGATGTAGTAGTACCCAAGTGATTGAAAGTAGTGGGTAGTTGGATATTCTAGTAAGTGGGATACTAGTAGAAGGGAAAGGCTTGCTTGTTTGTTGTCGGTGCTCTGTCTGTGGTTCCTTGCCAGAGCACTGTTAATAATGGAGAGATGAAGACTTAAAATAGACCAGTGTATTCTCTGTATATAACACCATGAATGTGTGGCAGGTAGTGCTATTGTTGAAGTGTTGTATTAGTTTAAAAAAAGTTCTGAAGCTGTAACTGCTATATTCAGCTAGAAAGAGTATATCCTATGTGCTTCTGCTTAGACAAGTAGGAAACTTGAAGAGAAAGGAACAGTGTGTTAAAATCTAATTTAATTGACAAAGACTGGATGGGAAGGAATGTAATTCTCTCCTGTGTCTCAGGTATGTACGATATATACATATGCTCACTGGGGAAGAAAAAAGTTTAATTTGACTTCAGATTCTTTAATAAATATTTTCCTGTAAGTCAATTAAAATACTGCCTCTTTCTTCCTTTGTCCAACCTTAACAAACCAAAGTGCCAGTGGAATTGAAAGAGGGAGTGCTTACAGAAGATGCACGTTGTCCTTTGTCAATACTGTGTTGATTCATTGGAATGTGTAGAATATTTACTTTTCCTTCCTGATGCAGCTTGTTTCAATTTTGCTATAGAATCATAATGTCTTTGTTAACCACAGAAAAAATGATTTATATTAAAAGTTTTCTATCCTGTTGGAGTAGGAGACTGTATTATAAATGCTTCCTGGATTTGCCCATACTTTATTTACAAAAAGCCTATGTGCCTGTATGTAAAAAAAACCCACAAGGTTGAAAGCCACAGCCCAGGAGCATACCTTGGAGGTGCATGTGCTTCTGTGTTCTTCCCGCCTTCTGGATTGTGCATCCCAGTCAGCATAGCAACCAAGACTAGGAAAAATCTGGCATATAGCCATATAACCCTGATGTGTATTGTGTCAAGGAGTCTGAGGCATGTGAGGAAAGATCCAAAGCTTTTTAGCAGAATTTTCCCGCTTAATGCTGCCCCCTTTTTAGCAGTATTTCCCTCTTGCATCCCTGAGAATGTAAGTTTCTGGACTGAGAAGAATATGCCATGGACAAAATGTGATAGTAGCAGCAGTCAGCTGAGTGTAGGGATCTATGGTTTGCTTCCTAGGTTGGCTCTCATCTGCTAGTGGGGATTAGGCAGGTCCTGTGGTCTGATCTCCCTTTCTATAGAGGAAAAAACCACTTGGGATAATGTTTTGGGAACATGTATGTGTGGTTTTTGGTGGCTTTTTTCTCCACCAGTACATCTCAACATCAGAGTTGTATTAACAGGTCTATTACATTTTGTATTACAATACAATAAATAACTAGCTGACTAGTAAACTGTAGAGGAGACGAGATGTCCTGAAACATGGAAAAGGTAGCATAGAAGTGGACCTAAGGCAAACCATTATCCTTAGATTAGGTTAGATTTTGTGGGGTTTTTAGAACTGAAAACTAAGGATCAAGTAATGTCTATTACTTTCCCTTCTCTCTGTCAATAAGGCTCTACACTCAGGGGCTTTTGTTATTTCAATATTTAGGATTAGCAATGGAGGTACCACATTCCTAAGATTAAGCCTTGCACAATTTTTGTAATACTGCCAGGGGTAAAATAACATGTCTTATGAATACAGCCTTTAAAAATACTCTAGCATACGTTAGTAGATGTAGCCCTTTTGGAGGGAGGGGTTTGGGGCTGAAAGGAGCAATCTCAGTTGAAGAACACAACCAGTTCTGCAGAAGCCTGTGTCCTGTCCAGTTCTATACAGAAGTGTCCTGTACATCTTCACCAGGCACCATCTTAATGATTTTTTTACAAAGTTATACGGAGGTGTGGAGTAAGGGTTGTGGAGTCTGTAGATCAAAGAAACAAAGTGAACACTTTCCAAGAGAAGAATAGAAGTGGATTTTATGTGAGTGACCAAAAACCAGAAAAATGTTGAAAAATTCCAAAGTACATGTGTAAGATGTGGCACGGTAGCATCATGGATTAAGCTGTTGCACATGATGAACACAGACTTCTAGGGTCCTGGATCTGACCCCTCAGAAAAAGGGGAGAAATTGTGCAGATGGTACTGCAGCAATGAATGTTAGACTAAATTGTCTCAAAGTTCAACAGAGGAGTGTGGAACTGTGATTTAATTGTGTAAAAAATTGAGGAGCATAAACCACCTTAGTTTAAAGAAGTCTCTGCAAATTAATACTTTATTTACAGAACCACATCTCCTCCTGTTAAGTTTCAAAGCAGTTTGATACTAATCCTACTTAAATGGTTATATAACCAATTAGTGGTGTTATCAATTTGCTGTAGCCTTGGAAGAGTTGAGTATTCAAGTAACACATTCCTTATGGAGAAGGTTGCATGGTAAAGGATATGTATTAGAATTTCAGTCACTTTCTTCTCTGTATACATCATCTATGTTGTCCAACTATAGCTATATAGAACACAGACATTTTGAATTAAAAAAAAATAAAAAATTCTAAGCCCCAGTCTGATAGCTCCTGTTCCAGAAGGTGGCTAGCTACTTGAAAAGACTCTTTATTATCTTAGAGCTAGCTATACCAATTAGATAATCAAACTCTTCTCTAGTAGTGAGAGAAGTTTTAAAAAGGTGAAATCATGTAAATAACTACATAGCATGGAAAACTGGATCCCTATTGTTTCACATGACAGCTCTTACCAGAAAAAAAATATACTTCTGGTAGAAATTTTCCAGTGATACAAAAAAATGAAACAACGCTTTGCAGAGTAGAAATACTCTGTGTAAAATGGTAAACTATTGAGCTGCTTCATTTTAGAAATAAACAATGTAGGTTGCTTGTGGTTTGTGTCTTAAGGAATAACTGGCTCTTTTGAGATCATAAAGGGCTGATACTTCATGAATGCTGCTTCACTAAGTGACACATTTATCTTAATTGGAGCTTGGAAGTAGTTTGATTGGAGGATAAGGCTTATGTTTACTGTTTGCTCATCAAGATTTGTGGAGTAAATATTAAAATGTCAGCATGCTGTGAGTGAAGCTTTTTGAGCCTATTCCTTTAAAGCAAAAGATCTGAGAGTCTTGGATTGTGTCAGATAGTTTATATGTGTTGAAAGCCTTAGAATATGTTCTGGGGAATGTTCTGGAGCTTTTGACCTTTTCTATGTTGCAGCTTTTGAATATATTCAAACAGAGCATGAGACTTGAACAACAGTTTTAGTGGTCAGTGTTACAATGAGATAGCAAACCCCATCAAGCTACCTTTTTAAAAACAAAAACCACCAAAAACCCAACAAAAAACCCTTTAATTCAGACTTGTTGGAAGTAATGATCTTGAGCTTCTGATGGAAGCTATTAAAGGCAGATTCAAATACTTCAGGTTAAATTCTGCTCCTGTGTCCATAAGGATTGACTGGAATGCAGTAGGACTCGGTGTTAGTAAGAAAAAGGGAATTGCTCTGTTCTGTATAGTAGAGTTGAATTTCTATTGTCCATTTTTTAATCAGAACTTAATTCATATTATTGTAATTTTGTACCATAATTTAAAAACCCAGTTAGCTAAACTCATGTTGCCTGACTTCTGGTGGTGCTGAGGTAGAGCCCTTTCCTATCCATGTAACTGCAGTTCAGATTTTGATTGATGGCCAGATATAGCTTGTGTTGTCTGGAGGTAGTATAGTCATAAAGATGATTAGTATAGGGAAGAAGATTTTCCTAGTGTGGGGTCTGCTTTACAATTTTGTGGGGTTTTTTAGCTACATTATCCACTTATCTGCATTCCCTTACAAGATATGTACTCTAGCAGAGCAGTATAAGCAGTTCAATTTTAATAGCTTTTGCTGGAAGACATTAAGAAGAAAAGATGAAAAAAATCTATTCATCTTTAAAGACTTTTTAAGTGCTTTTCTATAACAAGTTTTTTTAAAGTATCTAATGCAATGTAAACAAACAGATATCCTTTTACAAGGAAAACCTTCATTAAATATCTATTCAAAGCAGATGCATATATTTTATAACATGTCAGTAGAACTGGAAGTTACCTATTGAAGGAAGAGAAAATGTATTCTGTAAAATGATCAGATAATAGATATGTAAGTTTCTAGCTTGCAAGTTCTTTCTGAAGCACTAATGGGATTGTAGACCTCATAAGTTTTGCAGCAGTTTAAATCTTCAAAATCAATGGGGTACATATTGTAAGTTAGTGTACTTACACAGGAGTATATTTGCATTGTAACTCTCAATCTTGCATACGTATGTGCACAATTGAATCTCTCATGAGGAATGTAACTTACAACCTAGTGAAATTGTCTAGACTATAAATTTTCTTAAGCAGCTGCTTTTTCACAGTTCATGTACTGTATGTCTTTCTGTAAACTTGCTTTCTCAAATGCTCCTTTCCCTGAACCTCTCTGACTCACAGGGAATCCCTTTTGATTTACCATCTGTACTGTAAATTCTCCTCACAAATCCCTGTTCATGAAATGCTTGCTCCCTACTCTTCTTTAACCCTACCTATAATGCACTTTTATATGTGGTAGCTTGTTGTCATGCTGCAACTTTCCCTGAGTGATGGCACTTGTTCTCAGGCTGGCTGGTGATGATGGCCTTTTCACACTTGCATTTGATTGCTAGATTACATATTTCTGGTTTGAAGTACATCCATGAGACTCTTCTGAAGTTAGAGTTTTGTCTCTACTTCTGATCTCTACATATCCAGTGCTGGATCTTGGAGACAGGATCAATGAGAGGAGAGTTTACAATACTGTTAAAGGCAACTCTCGAATTGTGAAAGCCCCAAAGCTGCTGCTTCTATTCTAATCCTCTGTACCAGTTCACTTTGAATTGGTTTGACAATGGCCCTTTCTGGTCTACAAAATCAAAGATAGTGGTGTTTCCCTGTAGGCTATGATCCCAGTAGGAGTATATCCATCCCATCAGATTGGTGTTGGATTCAAAAGGCCATGTGATGTGTTGCAGTTGACTTTTTCTGTCAGAAAGTACTTATATCACTCTAGCCTGTTACATCTTTCAATCAGTTATAGTCAGGAGTGAAATCTATGTGGAGCAGTAGAGTTGTGATACTGTGTACAAGTGTCTGAAACTTGTCAAGGCTCTCTTACTCATCTATGGGATTTTTCTTGTTAAAGCTGTTTTGTACACCTTCCCTCCCGATTAACTATTACTGCACCTCTGGAGCCTCAGAGAAAATGACTGAAAGAAGGGTGAAAAAGTTTTCTACTGGAATTAATGCTTTTATATCCACTAACTGTATAACTGCCCTACTTGTTGACATAAAGGAAAATGTCATGAAGAAAGAAATAGCAAGCCTCAGCAGTCATTCAGCACAGCAGCCCTGTGACAGCTGAGACTGCAATAGTCACTGTAAACTCTTTACTTACTCTCCTCCCAATCCCACTTACTGCCCAAATTACACTGCCTCTAATAAAACATATCCTTTTTAGTGTTTTGTGTGTGTTTTTTGCTTCTCTTAAGCTTGATTTCACACCTATTTATGACCCCTTTCTGTGCTGCCTCCCCTACCCTGTAATGAGTGGGAGTGTAGTGTTGCCTTCTGTTAATACAAATGGAATTGATGTCAAATAAGATGGTGATAATGGGAAGGAGCTTTTAAAATATATTTTTCTTTAGCTTCTGCGCTTCAGATGTTTGTTTTAGCACTTGAAACATCTAAAAGAAATGTTTTTCTGCTTTTAACCCAGAAGAACTGAGAACTTAATTTTGAATATGTTCATAGTACCTCTTAATGTTTAGATGTTTGTGGGAGCAATTAATAGATTATAATACCCATAATATGATTCATTTTAATGAATTTAAGCTGAGAACCCAAAATACAGTGAACACTTTAATCGAATGTTCCCAAATAGATTCTGACTCAGTGGTACTAGCAGAGCTGCCAGTATGGTTAGCCTTGTTCTTGCTGTATCTGTTCTTTAGCTTTACATTTCCTTGTGTATAGAAGCTATGTAATTGTAATATAATTGTAAACAAATCTAGACTTTTAAGAGCTTGAAAACGATCTACTGAATCAAAGTACAGTAGCTGAGACCTGTTGGGTGTGTATAAATCATTGCATCACTGTTCCTATTGAGGGAGCTTTGCTTAATTTCGTTTTTTTAATGTTCTACTGTTCATAACTAATTACTTACTATGGGAGCTTTGTAAAATAAGGACTGTGCCCTCAAGGCTATGCCACTGACAATGAAGATCATTATCAAGATGACACATCAGTGATTAATAGTATGTTGTTGGCAGCACATATTGTCCTTGAAGAATGACAGAAAAATCAGTTTCTGCTATATACTTTCTGTAAGATTAGAAGTACCCATGTTTCTTTTAAAAATTGAATATTTTTTCCTCTTGTAAAATAATCACCTTGCTTTGGGCTGTGGTGAGTATTTACTCATTAGCACTGAACACAATGACTAGGTGTGGTGCTTAGGGACAGAATTTAGTGAGCATAGTGGTGTTGGGTTGATGATTGGACTTGATGAATTTAAAGATCTTTTCTGACCTTAATGATTCTGAGATTCCATGATTCTAGACTGTAGTGGTCAGAAAAGAGTAAGATGCAAAAGGAACAATAAAAAGCAAAAAGTAAATTCTTTGTTTATAAATATTTTAATACCTCTTTTCAGTAAAATATCAAAATGGAATATACAGCCAAGATCTATGATATTGTTTTTAACAAGATCAAGAGATAAATTTTAACTGTTTGCCATGTGGTTACTAGCATTGAAAAGGAAAAAGTGAGTCTTGGCACCTCTAGTCAATAATTATCCATCATTAGGCACACCACCTAAAGTTGGAGTTTCATATCACAGCACTAAGTCTCTGAAACACTAGTAATTCTCCAGGTTTGGTTTTTTGTACAACCTTGCTGAGGTTGGGGGTCCAAATGTTGGTTTTTACTCAGTGGTCAGTTAATGAAATCCACCTGAGAATGGCCAGCCAGGACAATGAATACCCAGACTTGTGATAAAGTGAATCTGTCTCTTTTTTCAGTTCACTGCAGCAAGAGGGTAATTCTGTCCAGTTAACAGCAAAATCCCAGCTCTGATATCTCTTGTAGAAGGTGATTGTGCCCTACTTGCTCTCTTCAGAGCATTCACATTCATCCTGGCTGTTATGCACCCACATCTTGAGTACCTGTGCTACAGGGGCAAGCAAGACATTGCTCCCACCCCCTGGGGCTCAGGTCTATGTGCAGACCAGCTGGCAGGGAAGTGGGCCCCCTTGGCTCATCACTGGTGATACTGCCTGGTTTTCTGCAGAAGCAGGGCTAGTTGATCTTCCAGATCCTGAGTAAGATCCGCTTTTATAAAGTTCTGATAATTTATGCATTTTTGTTGGATGATGTTAATATTCATGAAGCACTTTCTATTCAGAAGTTAGAGCAACGCAGAACACCTCTGGGAGCTACTGTGCTATTACTACCTTACCTTATAGATAAGGAAGTAAATTGACTTGCCAAGGGCCACACAAAGTCTCTAAGGGAACCAGAAAAATAACATGAATCCATTAAAGGGTCCTTTTACTGACACTGAAATACCTTTCCTTTGCATAGAATAGCAAGAATATAGGAAACATAATATTGGTAAGAACTGGAACCATTAAAAAGTAATGCAAACACAGGCCTAGTACGATTAGCACATAGAAGCAACCACAAGAAAGCACTGTGCAGCGAGTTCCTTTTAGTAAATTAATGCCTCAACCATGCCATCTGACTGCCTGCCAAAGGAATTGCTTAAGGTTACACAAGCCTGAAGCAGAGATAGTAGGTCCTGTGCCAGTGGTGTGAAGCCAGCTTGATTCTGTAACTGTTTTTATTTTCTTTCATTAGTTTGATCCAAAATAGTCTGCTTGTGGCACTGGACCTAGAAATGAGATATTTGAGTATGATCCCACCTACACAGAGTGGGAACTGATTTGCAGTATTTGTGTTGCTAGGTTTTGACAGGTTCACATAGAAGTAGAAAACAAGTTTGTCTGATCTGCAGAGAGAGAGCATCTGTTGTATGTATTTCTCAGTCAGGAATAAGGACTCAATCCATAGCAAAGAAATGAAAGGATAATTGGTTTGAAAGTAGAAGTTCTCATTTAAGCTACATTTTTGGCCTGTTGGATTGGTGTTTGGTCACTTGCAGCTCTGAGGTAGATGTTATAAGCAGGAAAATATTTTAGAGGAACTGCACCTGAAACACTAATTTTTTTCTCAAAAAGCATCAAAGATCACCCACTGCCACTTTCAAAACTGACCTGTATCATACTATTGCAGCAGACATGGGGCATCAGCAGTTGGAAAATGGGCCACTCCAATGAGAAATACTAGATCTATAATGATGTATTATTGGTGTGTCTTCCTATTAAGTACTCTCTAATTGTATTATGTTAGGACAGTAGAGTTTTACTGCTGTGTTTTATAGTGCCTAATGTGCACCACATAGTTGTGTTAGTGAGCATGAAAGTAGAAGACTTCTTACAGATTGGTTTGCATCAGTACAGCCTTGCCTTTGTTGTTAAAACAGTATTGCCCAGGATCTACAGCCTCTGTTAAACTTTAGGAAGTGCTATAGACCAAGAATCATTTGTTAGCTGCCTTGCTTTTTATGTGGCTTGCTTTTCAGCTTTCCCAGTGTTCTTCCAGTTGCTGTTAATGGCCTTTATAAAAGCTACAGCTGAAATCCTTACCAAGAATTTGAGCAGGTTCCAAAACATGTAATATAGTACTTCTCTGAATTTACTTTGATTTCTCTTGACTATCTTGCAATGACTTCTGACATCTTGTAAATTTCCCTTCAAGACGCTTTGTGGCCTGCACTTCCAAATCAAGCTATAGGTGACACAGCTTGGTTCTAGTGAGCTTATTTGAGCAAAATGACACAGTTGTCCCTGTGTATGTTTTAGACTGGGATGCTTGTAGATGTCTCAGTTCTCAGGCATTGTGGATTGTTCTAGTGTTTTGGGGTGGCTGGTCTCCCCTTGCTGGGCATGAGAATAGCAAGCTCTGAATTGTTATGTTGTGCATGTGAAACACAAGAAGTAGCTTTGGCTGCCTATTTCCAAATCCCTACTTGCCAGCATTCTTGCCCAAAGTGTATTGAAATCTCTCAGCTGATTTTCAGTGGGATCAAGACAGAATTGCAGGTGACATGGACCCTCAGAAGGTAATATATAACATAAGTAAAGGCAGTAGGTTGCCAGTTTACTAAATGTCAGGAGGCAGTTTGAAACTCTTTAATTTGTGTATAGGAAATCCAAGTCACGAGACCTGTGACTTATATAAATATAGCAAAACAGAGATTGATAGATTGATGTTGGCATGCCTGTCAGCTGCCAGCTGCCTTGTAATGACTCACCCAGCTGTGATACAAGTAGGAATAATTTCTAGGTTTAATATTTAATTTTAGAGTGCTTATTTATGTTTTGGTAGCATTTTACTTAATAGTTTGAATTGTTTTTAGCATTCCTAAACACTTGCAAATCTCTTTTTGGACCAAAGATAAGCTGGGTGATGTATCTGCAATCTTAAAGAATTGGTCACTAGTCAATGACAGCAGGTACCAGATCAAGGATGAAAGAACAAGACTCCACAGACTATTTCCTTTCTCTTTTAACCCTATAAAAGTCCTGTAGTGGGTCAGTCCTAGAGACAGTCGTGACCATTGATGAACAGAAATCAGAAGCAGATGGCATGCTGGTTTTCTCTATTGCCATTACTATCTCTATGTAGTGCATATTAGGCTGGAACCAGCCTGCTGATGTTGTACTGTGGTTTTTGCAGCCAGAAACAATAGCAAGCCCTAGTGGTACCCACTCCACCTGAGTGGGAACTGAGGTGAGGGTCTCTTGACAGTTGAGTCATCTGTTCTAGAATTTAACCAGCTTCTTTCTCCAAGATTTGTGCTCTTATATACAAGCTTTGTGCTGAACTTATGACATGGGGAAACAGTACAGCATGAACATAACATAGCAGTAATATTCATAGCTTCTAATTCTCTGATACCTGTTTCTCTCCTCACTACCTTTCAGATATTTCAAAACTTCAGGGGTGGTTAGGCAAAAGTGACTGTTGCAGCTCAGATAAGTGACCAAGAAAGGAAGATGGGTAGAGCTGGGAGGACAGTTGGTGTTGCTTCTGTTGTTACCAAGGAAGGGAGAGGTGCTTCTCTTAGCTGCTATTTCACAGTCCCTAATTCCTCAGCAGTAGTAGCCCAGAGCAAGCTTGATTTTTGTGTATTCCAGTTTCATGGGTAAAGTACAGCAGAGCTGAGGATGTTTTTGTTAGGGGCAAATGTTTAGTTGCCAATGGTTGTAGTTTGCCATCTTGGCAGTGTTTTTTCTATGCTTAGTCTTAGGCTTTTCTCAGTTAAAGAAATGAGCCAAAAAGAGTTCTTGGTCTGTGGGGCAACTTTAGTCATCCATAGGGATAAAGAATTAACTGTTGTGGTTAAGTAGTTCATAATTTGTGTTCTCTGGGTTGATTCTGGGGAAAATAAGGATGTGCTTCTCATTTCCCATCTCCCTTTTGGAAACATTCTTCCCCATGTCCTGTGTTTAGTTTACATTGGTGAATATTAATTGGGGCTTATTCCCAACTAAGCATTAAAAATTCTTGGGTGTGCTTTATTTATTTTTTGCATGGTGTGGGGTGTTGGTGGTGTTTTTTTTTAAACCTAGTAGTTATGTGAACTTGACTATGAAAAATAAAAACCCTTAAATTTCATTGTGTCTCAGACTATCCTTGGCTCTACTCATGCTCTCATACTGTTCTTATTCTTTGTTCCCATCAGAAGCAGAACTCTGTAAAGTCTGCTTCCAATTTGTGCTCTTTCAGAGAATGGACCTATTCTTTCTGGCAACTTTGAGTAACTCTGATTGTTCCATCTTTGTATTGGCTTGATTTTCTTCTATAGCAGTGTCATGGTTTCTGTAATATAATTTTTTTATAGTAGAATGACCAGAACAGTACAGAGCAACCTTTCAGAATGCTAGAATGAGTCTGTGAGGTGTGTGAATTGAAGCACCATAGGACCTGGTATTTTTTTTTTAAGCTTTTTATCTTAGTATTGTGTCAAGAGATGTTGAGTAGCTGGGTCTAGAGAGATTCTAAGACAAGTAATCTGCTTTAAGGATGGGCAATATGGGAAAAAGATGAGTAGGAAAGAAATCTACCACATCCAAGGTTTTTTTGTTTTCTGCTTGTCAACATCTGATTTAAAATCTGTTAACTCATGATTTCCATCTAAGTTGAAAATATATCTTTGTTAAAAAGTCAGATTGAGGATGTTGTACTGTGTCTTAAGCTGGAACAGGTGGGATTTAAAAGGATTGATTTTTCCAATTAGGCAGTTAAAGCTCTAAATACCTGTGCAGATACCTGCCTGTGAATGAAAAGTTTTCTAGAGAAAGGTTAGTCTGCTTTTTTTGATGAATGCTTACTTTTCTGCCTTCTTTTTTAACTACCATTATAAATATCATCTCTCCTTTAAAAATAGGAACAAAATCTAGCTTTCTAGATTTTATCAGCTTCTCATAGGTTAGGTATCTTTTCTTAGTGAGCTCAAGAGAAGGTCATATTGGTAAATAATTTGGTTTATTTTATAGTCTGAGCTTAAGTGGTGTGACAGCCAAGTTAAACCCATTAAAATATCTGAAATAAAAAGCTGAAGAGAAACTGCACAGATAAACAGCACTAAATAGTGGGTTAGGTTTTTTCCTGAAATAAAAATATGTTCAATTATCTTACCACATGAGGATTTGCTCAAGTCTCTATTTCCTCAAGGGGGTGACAGATTTCAGGAAGCAGAGTACAAGGTACAGCCAGGACCCTACACTGATGCCCTAGAAAATGAATTCATTAGAGGGTGCTGCACACTCAACTTAGTGGATCTTGTGTTGGTTCACTTGTACTTCTATAATTAACGAGTACTAAGTGTCTGGCCTCCAGTTGAATCAGCTGTGTGAATAGATAAATTTACTGGAAAGCCAAAAAATGAATTATCAGGCTTTTTTCACATCTGTCCAGATTTATTTTTTTAATAGAAAATAGCATGTATTTCCTCTAGTGTGTAGAAATCTGAACAGTAGATGAGGTCTCCCTTGTCCTGTACTTGATTTGGAGAGGGTAATGATGCTGCTGCACAGGAAGAAAATTAAACCTTGTCAGAAGCTATGCTGTCTGTTCCTCATGCCAGAATAAAAAGGAAAGATAATACTAGACTCATGCTGCTTATTACTGGTAGACAACTGTCCAAAGTTCCATGTTACAAGCATCTGCCACAGAGGCATACAGCAGTAAGCTTTTAAGAAGTTATGGAGTGGCAACATATCAAATGAAATATCAACTATTTGGGACAGGACTGGATGTGCACTTCTCTAATTATTTTGGACAGCAATGCAAGCCATGCATCTGAGCCTGCCTGTTAACAGACAGGCAGGACAGAGCACTGGGCAGGTAGGCAGAGCATCTAGCCAAATCTTGTGAAAATGGAAAATCTTACAAACATGACTTTTAAGTGCATGTGTGTTGCTTGTGTCTGTAACCTTCCCTCAGTGTGTGCTCTGTCAAGTTAGCTTCAAAGCTGCCTGAGGAGAAACACTGAATGTTTTGGAAGTATTTGAGATCCAATTTTGAATGTTAGTTCACAAATACTAATTAGTATTCTTTCAAATGAAAACTCTAAGAATTGGTAACCTTTGTATAGCACACTTAGGACTGCCTTTGCAAATCCAGGTCCTTGCAAGGAGCCTGTTATAAGCAGCTCTTAAATTGGAGAGAAATAAACTCTAGGTTCTTAGGTAGCTGAATCTGAATTTTTTTGAAAGTTTACAAAAATTGTCAGGAAGCAGCAATCTTCAAATAAACTACTTAATTGTGTTGGGTTGGGGGGGTGGGGGGGGGGGA
>NW_010340968.1:0-8637 GCF_000700745.2 Antrostomus carolinensis
TCATCCAGGTCGTTTATAAATATATTGAATAGTTCTGGTCGCAGTACTGACCCTTGAGGGACCCCACTAGACACAGGTCTCCAACTAGGCTCTGAGAAGGTTTTGCTGAGAAGGATCCTCTCACCAAGTCTGTTCACAAACCAACCATTCCTCAGCAATCCCATGGTGCTGGGACAAGTGCTGAGTCCACAGCCAGCCCGGGTAGGCTTTGATAATAATCACATGAAGCCTCAAATCTGCTCACCGCAGTTGCACAGCATGTTTAGTAGATGACTGTTTCCATTCCTCACAAGGCAGAGGAGCATTTCACAGAGGTTAGATTCCCTATTTCACTGTTGTCCTTCTAAAGTTATTATCATTCCACTTTTTCTAATACAGCCTGGTGACTTTGTCCTCCATCCCATGTCCCCTCTGCTTCAGGTTTCTAAGTGGATACTCACACATTAAGCAGCAAGTACTTCTCAATTTTTCTACTAATAAGCAGTGAAGAAATGCCACTTACTTCCATGCTTAAATAGGTGCTGCTCCTCTTCCTTCAGCCTGTTCTGCATAAGCTCTAGCATGTTTGTTGCTTCCTGTAAGAGGTGAAAACAACTGAATTAGAAAAGCTGCCACATCGCCCAGTCAAGTAGCTAGCTGGATGGTCCTACAACAGTTAAGGGCACTCACAGGCAGAATGAGAAAAGAAAATTTCAGTATTGAAAATATTTCAGGAAAAAAAAAGGTCTTAATTGAAACACAGGAGCTCCTACTTACTTTGCTCATGAGGGTCAGGATATAAAGCACGTACCCAGGTGAAACTGCACCGAAAATCAACCATGCATTCCCACTGGCTGACACCTCACATGGAAAATCACATAATCACAGAATATTAGGGATTGGAAGGGACCTCAAAAGATCATCCAGTCCAACCCCCTGCCAGAGCAGGATGAGATCACACAGGAAGGTGTCCAGGCAGGTCTTGAATGTCTCCAGAGAAGGAGACTCCACCCCCTCCCTGGGCAGCCTGTCCCAGGGCTCTGGCACCCTCACTGGAAAGAAGTTTCTTCTCAAGTTGAAGCAGAACCTCCTGTGTTCCAGCTCACACCCATTGCCCCTTGTCCTACCATTGGGCATCACTGAGAAGAGCCTGGCTCCATCCTCCTGACATTCACCCTTTACATATTTATAAACATTAATGAGGTCACCCCTCAGTCTCCTCTTCTCCAAGCTGAAGAGCCCCAGCTCCCTCAGCCTTTCCTCAGCAGGGAGATGCTCCACTCCCTTCATCATCTTGGTGGCTCTGTGCTGGACTCTCTCAATAAGTTCACTTGTCTTCTTCCCCAGAAAATTAGTGCCATTACAGAATGAAAGGGGCTTTCTTCAGAAAGCAGGCTTTGGTAGTTGTTTTCAACCAACACTCCTTTCAATGGAAGTGGTTTGTGCAATGACTGCAACTTCATAATACACGAACCGAACCAGAATAAATTCACACATTTCCACGCACGTTAACAAAGTGGGAACAAAAAGCCCTATCAATAAGCTGGAGAGGTGTAGCCATGTACTATCATATTTGGGTGCAAAGGGGACAGTAAGACTGCACGAGGTGCTTTGTTGATTTTCTTTTTTGAATATAGCAGGTTGCTAGATAAAAATATGCTGAGAAATGCTATTGTCATGACAGTATGATAAAGTTACGACAAACGCAGTTCAGAGCAAATGGAAAAAGGAGGTAGAACAGTGGTTGTTGCTGTGCTGAGGAAGAGAAGCAAATCCCAAGTCTCAACCCACTCAAATGAAGGCCAATGAGAATAGAAAATGTTGCAAAAACGCCCACAAGGACTTATAAAACCAAAGTCTTGCACAGTCAAGCAAGTAAGAAAGGTGACAGCGCAGAAGGGAAGCAGCACGCTGACGGCAGCGGGGCAGTGGTGGTGAAGACTGATTCCTCATTCCAGTGTAAGGGATTAGTGAGAAAACATGGGTGGTGCTGTAGACAGGAATGATGAGAGTAATTTTAATTTTCTAGGATCCATGAACATGCAGAGCTTCACAGACCTGGTAGACTAAAGGGGCTATTTGATTGCTGACAATCACAAAGCAATTGTAGGAGGCGCTTCACTGAGTTCAGGAAGTTCTCCAGCCACTTAGGACTAAAATCTAGCAAAGATACCAAGACAGTGAATTTTAGGAACTAAGCTTTGCTATTCCAATAGCAGCATCAGACAGAAAAAGAGAGTTTTAATGATATCTAGTTTAAGTTTGGATGATGTTAATGGTGAACAGCAAACTAAACTATCAATAGAGTAGGTAGGATATGAAGGCAGAGCGTTAGATTCTGATAGAACCTGCAATACTAAACAGGTGGCAAACAACTGATGGAAATATTTAGCCACAAATTTTGATAGTTTTAGTCTCTTCTACAGTTCCAGTCAAGCAAGACAAGTAGATGGGAATGCTAATTAACTGTAGATTGAACTAAGATTTTTCTGAGCCTTTGATTTTCTGTGCAAAATGTGCATATAATTAAAAAAAAAGACACTTGTTGCTCTGACATGGTAAGACCTTCACACTGACAGTGAGCTGGGATATCTGTGGGGCAGAGGGAAGTAAGAAGAGCATCTGATAATGGTTGAACAGTGGACAGTCTTTTTACACTTCCAGATGGAAATGTGTATCCATACGTATGGCAACGGGGTGCCAACTGAGAAAGGAAAATCCCCTCCCACCAGCCTCTAGGCAGCAGCAAACCACCGAGTCCCACCCAGCACACAAGGACGTTGCTGGAAACAGAAGTCTGGAGATTGGCTTGCATGATACATCACCTCTTGGCATCAACATCTGTGTCTTGGGAGTTGAAATTCATGCTGAAAAAGCCTGGAGAGAAGATGTTTACAGGTGGTAAGGGGAAGTGACGTAGATCTCCTGTACCTGGTGAGAAACCCAGCTCAGTGCCTCTCTCAGAGCCACAGAGGGAATAAATTCTGATCCAAAAATCTCTGAACAACTATGCAAGGTGTCTGCTGTACAAACTCTCCAGTACTAATAGAGACAACGGCCCCACAGATGCTAGGAAGACTTCCAATGATTGCCTGGAATTGTAGAAATAACACTGCAAAACATATAGAAAATAACAGAAATAACAGAAATAACCCAGCAGGCCTGACAGCTTCCAGGGCTATAAAGCAGAAAGGTCAGGATGCAAAATCATTCTGAATGAGACACTCCAACAGCAACTTGAAACAATAGAAACTACTGAAATCCCTGAAATGATGGACAGATATTCTGCAGGGAGAAGCTAATTCCATCTGCAAGAATGACGAAGGGAAAGACACAAGCCTATTTTTATAACTTGTTTCATGTAGGTTCCGAACATTTTAAACACCTTCTTTAGGAAACTGCTCTGCTTTATTACTTCCTTTTATAAGGAACAAACGACAGTGAGGACACAACAGTGTGACTAAAGATTAAAGGCAAGGGATGACACAAGGATGCTGTGGATGGTGCAGTTATGGTAAGTGGGCCAATGAAAGTTACCTGCCTCCACTTGATCCATGCTGTTGACCATGGTACAAGGGACTTCTGTACAACAGCAACACATCTGCCCATTGCCTGCAAACCTGCCCAGCTCAGTCCCACTCAGAAGTGTAACCTCTGCAATGACTACCATTTTCCATCCCCCTTTGGGTTAGCAAAGCCTTTTTAAAGACTGATGAAAATCAAAATGAATATGGACATGAGGCAAAGTTTTCAGAGGTTTCTAGCTACCAGCATCTCCTCCAGTCTCTGTAGCACATGCTCATTCCAAGACCTCCCTCTGCATCTGTGGGTCCCAACACTTCTGACTGTTGCTATCTTCTTTCTTTACCTCTTCTTCCCTACCTGGTTTCTCCTAGTCAGCCATAAGATTTAAAGATAGTCAGTGATTTAAACAAGTCTTGTCCCTGCCCCAACAAACATTTACTATGCCTCTGGGATAAATGGAGAAAGTGAGGTATCATTCAGCCACTTGAATCTCAACCCCACTAGCTGCTGCAGCCTACACAGTGCATACAGGGAGGAAAAAAGAAAGGACATTTCCCAAATGACATGGGGATAAATTCATAAAACCAGAAAACATTTTTTAAATGTTCATGGACCAGTGAAAAACTGGGTATGGATATTATCATTGCCTGATACTGTAACTCCAGGCACAAGTTAAGAGCTGAAGCTTGGCAATCCCAAATCAGTCAAATAGGCAGTCACCTTCTCCTGCACCCTGAGCCACGTGCTCCTTCCCTTTTATCACCCTCCTGCTCTGGTGCAAGTATTTGTGCAGCGACACAAAAGAAACCTGGTGAAAACTAATCCATCCAACCAAAATTAAACCAGGCATTTCTTCACTGCAGTTCAGCACGTGGCTACGCAAATTCTTGACTGGCACAATGAAGGACAGGGTGTTGCAGTTGGGGGAAAAATAATAGGGATAAGAAGATGGAGTACTCTTTGTTTCAGCTTCAGTGCTGGTTTATGGACTTAAAATAGCAGATAAATGAAGTCTAAGAAAATGGTTTAGCCCTACAGATGAGCCACTTCTCCCCCTTTCCTCTAGCCTCTTACTTGTGCTGGCGCACGCCGCTCAGCTGACCTTGTACCAAGCCAGCCCAGAGTTAACTGGCAGGAAAAACATTGAATTTCTACTGGTTTAGATTTCTGAGTAGCTCGATGCACAGTCAGTCAAATGCCACTGTCAGCCCAAGGGAGCTGCTGAGACTCTACAACACCGTCCCTTTCAACAGCAGCCCATCGCTGCACCAGTGTAGCTGTGCTGCTGGACTACACCCTGCAAAAGCTTATCAAAAACTGCAGCAACAAAAACTGTTTCAAAAGGGCAGCCTCAAACCAGTTGGAACCAGGAGAGCATCAGTTAAGTGCTGTTTAGAATCCTTAACAAGTGAGATCTTCCAAGGAAGGGGCAGAAGCAATGGCAGATCACAGAAAGCAAACAAAATTTATCACAGAATTTTTTCAAGTTACATACTCAAAAGAATCTGCAGAGAAATCTTAGATCTGTTAAATTAGTGAAAGAATTACAACAGCTTTATTAGTTTAAGAATTTGGGTTTAAAAACAATGACAACTGTTAAACAGCTGAGTCAGTGGCAGCTTCAGCTTCACCTTCTGCCTGCTGCTTTTAATGACTGCAATCACCAGGCTGCATCTCTTGACCTGACTGTGTTCCACCTTCACTGCAGACACCGCTCCCCGCACTTCCCATCATCTTACCAGACGTGATTTATATCAGCTCAGGGAAAACAAGCCCATGCTCATCATAAATGTTTTTCAGCTTTAGATTGGCCACTTCTGTGTGACCCAGGGCTTCTGAAACGTGACGAGGGAGAAAAGCTAAGGGTGTGATGGACCCTAACACCACAGATGCTCTTTCAACACACAATGTTGTACAACGGACCAGCGCTCTGCACAGGACAGCGGTCAGGTTTTCTGTGCAGTGACAGCTCCATGAAACTAGAGGTGTGGCCCTGACCTTGTGAAGCACCCGTGGGGATGGCCTGGGTGCCTCAGGATGCTGTATGAGCAGCAGCCAACATTTCAGTGCCATGTTCAGTCTCTCCAGTAAACAAACGACTGAAATGCTGCAGGCAAACACTGCCCAATCCCACTCCATGAAAGCTAACTTTCACCGAATCCCAGCATTGCCCAGACTGGAGAAGCCCTTGAAGATCATCGAGTCCAACCATAAACCCAGCACTGTCAAGTTCACCACTAAAGCGTGTCCCCAAGTACCACATCTACACGTCCTTTACATCCCTCCAGGGATGGGGACTCCACCACTGCCCTGGGCAACCCCTTCCAATGCCTCAGAACCCTTTCAGCAAAGAAATTCTTCCTCACATCCCATCTCAACTGCCCTGGCCACAACTGGAGCCCATTTCCTCTTGTCCTGTCCCTTGGTCCTTGGTTGAACAGACCCACCCTCACCTCTCTCCACCCTCCTTGCAGGGAGTTTCAGAGAATTTTACCCAAAATAATAGAGAATTTTTACCCAAATAAGCAACAGCATACACCATGGAACCACAGTGTCAAATTAATGCAATTAAAGTGCCAATTAACACAAAACCAGAGCCAGTCTGCTCCATCAGAGGGGGTTCCCCTTTCAAGACACCAGAGATGACTGAGGCTGAAAATCCTGCTTTAGAGGCAGACAGATCTCTGCAGAGATAGAACTTTTCCTCCTCTGTCTCATAGAGTGTGCAGCCTTTTCTAGGTGGAAATATGCCATTTAACAAGGAATCAAATCAATCACTCTGCCAAGGCAGAGCAGACAGCCTAGGAAACGCGCAGCCAGGCAGGACTTGGCTGATAACACTTAGACCCCCAGAACAACCCCAGCTCCAAGGGACCTTCAGAAGTCCCCAGTCAAACCTGCTCAAAGTAGGAGCAGCAACAGGATCAGACCACAGTGCTCAGGGTTTAAGATAGTTGTGTCCTAAATATCTGCAAGGAAAAAGACTGATCAGCCTTTTTGGGCGACTTGTTCCAATACCTGACTACCCAAACGGTGAAAAACCTTCCTTACATCATCAAGTCAGAACTATTTTTCCTGGTTAGTAATTTGTCCATGTCTTTTGGTATATTTGGGTTCTGTTCACCTCAGTCACCAGTTATGCCACCAGCTTTCCATAGCAGGCACCTTATCTTGTGACAGAGAAACAAATGGTCTATATACAGTCAATAGCATCAGGAAATAAAGAATCATTTTGTTGACATACTGGACAAAGAAAGGTTTTTAAAACAACTAAGTTTCATCTGTGTTTACAATCAACTCTGCTTTTTTCAAGCCCATTTTCTGTCCAAGTCAGCAAGAATGTTACCTGTCCTCTACAGCACACTGGATGCGCTGTTTCAAGATAGATGTATATTTTTCCTACAATGGAGTTTGAATGAGCGCTATCCAGATATTCTGTATTTCAATCTACTTTAATTGGCAAAGCAGATGGTTTTATATCTCATAGCTGACTAGGAAAGTTTTTGGAATACAGCAATAATATTGCTCTGCAGACAACTAAAATGTCAACTATGAGTTCCTACAGCAGGGTGAATAGAGTCAAGCTTTGAAAATCTTTTTACAGAAAGTTAGACAAAAGCAGAGCCTATGAAATGCTTTTTAATTTCTTGACTATTTTTTATAATTTCTTTCAGAGAAGGATTATTTAACAGCACCCAATTCCAACCACATGCAAACTCCACACAACTATGTGCAGGGTCTGGGGTGGAAGGTACCTTTGGAGTTATTTTTTATTTTTAAACAGAAGCCACTATGCCACCATGGAAAATCTCCTCCAGCAGCAGATCCACAGACAACTTGCTCTGTCACTGTCTCAGTGTTTGCCTTCGGGCAAGTGATCCAGGATTCACATAAGCCACGTGATTTCTTGACTGACAGTCCTTTCTGATATACCTAATGCTGCTGAGTATTGGTTTAAACAATAAAAATCAAGTTGATGAAATAATGAGATTGAAGAGGACTCTGTTCCTGCAGACTGCAAAGCAGCAAGTCTAAAAAGGTTCAAAACCAGAAAGAACAAAAATGATGCAGCTTTTGACAATTTAAAATATCTCTTTTTTTTTTTTTTTTTTAAAGTTAACCTCAAAGTTTTGTTGGGAAAGTTGTGGAGAAAACACTGGTGGATTTTGAATACAAAGCATTTGTGCCCTGAAGCCAGTTGGCAGACAACATGGTTACCACTAAGTAGACAGAAAAAGAAATGGGGAAAATAGGAAGGGGATAAATATGAAACAACAACTGAACAATGACTGGAGCTCGCTGACTTTTTCTTGTTTGAATGCTAGCATTTCAATTTTTGCCTAAACTATTCCTTCTATTCTCAGACATCCTCCCAATCCCAGAAATCTCTCTAGACTTCTCTTTCACAGAATCTCAGGATGTCAGGGATTGGAAGGGACCTCGAAAGATCATCCAGTCCAACCCCCCTGCCAGAGCAGGAACCTCAATGAGATCACACAGGAAGGCGTCCAGGTGGGTCTTGAATGTCTCCAGAGAAGGAGACTCCACACCCTCCCTGGGCAGCCTGTCCCAGGGCTCTGGCACCCTCACTGGAAAGAAGTTTCTTCTCAAGTTGAAGCAGAACCTCCTGTGTTCCAGCTCACACCCATTGCCCCTTGTCCTACCATTGGGCATCACTGAGAAGAGCCTGGCTCCATCCTCCTGACATTCACCCTTTACATATTTATAAACATTAATGAGGTCACCCCTCAGTCTCCTCTTCTCCAAGCTAAAGAGCCCCAGCTCCCTCAGCCTTTCCTCAGCAGGGAGATGCTCCACTCCCTTCATCATCTTGGTGGCAACTCTTTCTATGTATATAACCTTTTTATCTCAGTAAGGGAAAAAAATGTTTC
The DNA here is from genome assembly GCF_000700745.2 of Antrostomus carolinensis. Classification (NCBI taxonomy): domain Eukaryota; kingdom Metazoa; phylum Chordata; class Aves; order Caprimulgiformes; family Caprimulgidae; genus Antrostomus; species Antrostomus carolinensis. The sequence goes on from NW_010340968.1 coordinate 8,397, forward strand.
CTTCTGTTTTTTTTTTAACCCGAGTGATTTGCTGGAGAATATTGGTAACCCCACTGCTCTGTAGTACACTTCAAGGGAACCAATTTGATGAGGGATTGAAGGGTCTCATCTTCACCTTGCCTATTCATCTCAGCAGCTGTTTCTTGCTTTGTTACAGAACAAAGCAGCTGAGATTAGCTCCTGCTACACGCACACACAGACATTTGTTTTTCATAATAGAGCGTTGGCACTCATTCAGCAG
>NW_010340968.1:8653-27205 GCF_000700745.2 Antrostomus carolinensis
GAGGAGAAATTGTGTGGTGCCTGAACAGAGAATGTGACAGTACTCTTAATAAGAGGCAGCTTGCTAGATACGACAGAACGGTCAGAGAACACAACGTCGAGCTTGCACGGTTAAAGTTCATGATAGCATGGGGTGCCAACCTACCCACAGCTGGTATATTTGGGTTCTGTTCACCTCAGTCACCAGTTATGCCACCAGCTTTCCATAGCAGGCACCTTATCTTGTGATAGAGAAACAAATGGTCTATATACAGTCAAAAGCATAGAGCTGTTCTTTAAGAATTGAAGACGCTTCCTAAATACCTGACCCTAAATTCATACCCAGTTTTATGATTTGAATTGGAACGTGGCTATAGTTATGTTTGACTAAAAGCAACTGCCATGCTACAGGGTTTTTCCCCTTTTTATTCTGTTGAGGAAATAAAGACTATGGGAGAATGAGGAATAAGACTGGGAGGAATAAGACTATGGGAGGAATAAGACTATGGGAGAGAGATAAGATCCATCTGAAAAAGCAGGGCAGAAGAGTATTTACCAACAGGCTTCTAACCAGTGAGGAGAACTTCAAACCAGGTCTGTCAGGGAATGATGTTGATGACAGCCCAATGAGAAGTGGGGCACTGGGAATCTGGTATGTTCCTTGTGAAAGCAGGACAAGCAGGAGCCCATCTCAAGTGCCTCTGCACAAGTACACACATCACAGGAAACACACCAGGAGGAGTTAGAAGGTGCATAGCTTTGATCCCATCAGGATTACAGAAATACAGTGAGGCAGTGTCCACGTTTGGAGGGTTGCACAAATAGGAGTTAGAAGGTGCATAATCCCATCAGGATTACAGAAATATGGTGAGGCAGTGTCCACGTTTGGAGGGTTGCACTAGATGGACACAGGCACTCTGGAAAAGACAGGCTGAGAGGTGAGGAGGAGGGGGTGCCCCCTCTGCAAAGGAGCAGCCTGAATGCACTGAACATGGCCTTGTGGTAGGCAATGAGCCCTTTGAGAGCTCGTAGTTAAGGATCAGAGGACAAACTGCTGACCTATAAAACAACACAGATCATGCTGCATAAACTAATATTCATTTTAACCTTCAACTTCTAAATGCTTATTCTTAGATTATCATCTAAGGTTGCCCAAGGAAGTTGTGGCTGCTCCTCCCTGGAAGTGTTCAAGGCCAGGCTGGATGAGGCTTTGAGCAACCTGGTCTAGTGGAAGGTGTCCCTGCTGCTGGCAGGGGGGTTGGAACTGGATGAGCTTTAAGGTCCCTTCCAACCCAAACCATTCTATGATTCTATCTCACTTCAATTAAAAAAAAAAAACAAAACAAAAGACACAGCTGCTTATTACCAGAGGGATCCTTTGGTTTCCCATCTCTTATCTATAGCCATTTGACTGGGACTTTCATTTTCCTACAGAAGTTACCAAAACTGAAAATTAAAACAATTCCTTTCCATATCACACGATGTAGCACTCGGTAACCAGTGTAGAACCACAGGGAAGCTGCCTTACAGCTGCTCTGAGCCAGCAATAAAGCAGGACCCTGGCCTTCTGGCTCAGAGGTAGATTTTGCATCTAGAGGTTCTTCTTTGACTGATGATGCCACCTCAGTAATTATGAAGTGCTATCACTGTGATAGAGCTTTCTGATGGATGCAGAAGCAGCAAACTCCTCCCAAACCCAGTGTTAGATCAAGTACAGTGCTCTGGAGAATGTGGTCTCAAGCAAACAAGCCACTGCTCCAGATACAGAGGTCTGCACCAGAAAAATAAACATGACTTTGTTCTAGCAGATTCTCTGGATCCTGCACTAATGTTCATACTAATAAATATTTACCTTTCACAGAGATTTCTATATCTTTACTGTTTTGGCCTGAGGAGTGTCTGAAAGCCACCACCACTGGGCATTTAAACTTTTTTAGTGGTCATCCTTCCAGTGGATGAGCACACATTGAATTAATTGAAAATCATCAGCCCCCACTATAAGGCCATCTCTCTCCTTATTCTCATTATTCCCATCTTCTCCCTCACTTTCATGTGCTGAAACAGTCATTGCCTCTCATCATTAATAGTCATTTTCCAGTAATCATTTCTATTGAAACACATATAAAGAATACTTGAGAGTATTTTATACACTTAACTGATACTCACCAAAAATTCACCAACTGTTACCATAATATTGTCACCACCAGTGTCAGTGGAAGGGGATGGGGATTCATTTCTGCTGTAGTGTCATTATTTTAAATTATTAATTTGATTCATTTCCCTTCTTCAGAGGAAATTTTTTTGTTTTATCTTGAAACTTTTCTTCTGTCCCAGCTAGCCATTACCTGTCACTGATGTATGTATTTATTATTTATTTATTATTAGCAATTCTTATGCTCCTTTACAATGTGATTCCGTGTTTCTAGGTTTTTCTTTTCCTGTGTTAAACACCCTCCTAACCTTGCATTTTCCTGTTTCCTGCCGGAGAATTGTTCATTGAGAGTACTGTAATAAATAAAGTAAAAGTATTTCAATAAATGGGGCAGAAGAGTATTAGTCATTCAAGTTGACAAAATAGCACTTCTCCAAGTGAAACACCAAATCTGACTCAGTGGGTTCAGTAGGAGGAGACCAAAGAGGATTTGTGTTGGTCAGTTCACAGCATATTGTGTCACAAAACGTAGCAACCTGCCCCAATAAATTCTGACACACCAACTCCAGAGATTGCATTTATCAAAATAAATAATTGGAAATGTTGGATCACTACTGAAATGCACTTTCATCAAGAAAAGTCACAAAAAGACATCAAAAGTTTCTTGAAAGGTTTATCTTTTTGAGGACATACATGTTAATTAGCTGAATGTCATTCATGCTAGCATGAGAATTAGGAAAAAAGCTAAAATGTTTTCTAATGTAAATGAAATGAAGCATAAAGGAAAGTTATCAGAGTGAAAAATAAATAATCTAGAAGGGCTCTTATGATGACTTTGTTTTGGGGAAAAGTCTTCAGGAAGGTATACAGCACAGATCCCAGAGGGAATCCCAGATGGCCCAGAGGGATCTGTGAGGAAGAGGAGGGAGGAAGAGGGTGCCCAGCTGAGCCTTTGCATGGAGTCATGCGAGCAGCAGAAGGCAGAGATGGGAAATGGTGCAATTCCTGGCCTGCACTGATGCTATCCTAACACAGCAGCTCTCAGTGCTACCAAGCTCAGGCTACACGAAGCCAGACAGTGAAGTGTATTAAAAAAAACACCCTTAAAACATCAGGATGCAACACAAACCGCAACAAGTATGTTGAAATTAGATTGGCTTGACGTTTCTCACGCATACTTCTTCCTAAAGCTTCCATCATTACTTAGCAGTTCTGGCTTTAGTACGTCCAGCTCAAACACTGCAATACCCACTTTTCTCAGAACAGATAAATTGGAGTTGGAAGTGAACAGCACACTTCATAACCTGAAAGTTGAGATGTATCGTCCTGAGACTTAAGACAGATCAGTTACTGTTGCTCTTGAATAAGCAGACTGTGCATGAAGGTCTCACTTTGACATCAATACCTTCCCCTTGGGGAACTCAACAGGAAGAGACTAAATAGAAAGAGTAAATTAGCTCAGGGGGATGAATTCCAACCTGGTAATTGTTTGTTCTTGCACTATGGAATGGCTGTCCTGACTTGTCCTACAGACTAGGGTGCCATATTCATGCTTTGTATGAACTCTCTTTGCTTCTCTCTACAGCCTTCCCCTCTTACTTTCATAAAGTAAGTAATTCTCCCAGTGGCATGTTTCTTGAGCAACTTTTGATGCAATATAAAAGCTTTCTGCACAGGTCACTCCACTTTTTTTATCTATACAGTACACATTGTCCATTAGAATGGTCAAACAGTGAACAGCCTGCCCAAAGAGGCTGTACAATCTCTCCTCAAAGGCTTGCAAGACTTGACTGGATAAAGTCTTGAGCAACATGGTCTGATGCCACAGTTGACCTTGCTTTGAAGAGAATTAATCTGTGAATCAGTGATCAAGGAAGCAGGTTTAAAAGTTATTTAGCTACTTTGACTGGTTTTCTATTAAACAAACAAACAAACAAACAAACAAAAACCTCAAACCATCCCCCCAATCTTTCCACCTCAAATACCCCTCTCCACTGCTGTACTGTACTTGGTTTGGGCGATATATCAGGATGCATAGCAATTCAAGGACTATGACATAACCTACATGAAAGCTCCCAAGGAGGAAACTAGTCCAGCTCTGTGCAACATTATTCCCTTCATTATGAGCTCTGCCAGTTCTGGAGTCAACTCTGGCTCTGATGGGCTTGAGGCTTCAAACCTTTGTTTACCCCATGACCTTCCCTCCTCTCTCTTCCTGAAGCTCCAATGATTAGAATCCCTTCTTGCATGCACCCTAAAATAGCAACTCTCCTATGAAGACAGGCTAAAAGAGTTGGGGCTGTTCAGCCTGGAGAAGAGAAGGCTCTGGGGAGATCTTATAGCGGCCTCCCAGTACCTGAAGGGGCTACAAGAAAGCTGGGGAGGGACTTTTCATAAGGGCAACTAATGACAAAACAAGGGGAAATGGGTTTAAGCTGAAAGAGGGGAGGTTTAGATGAGATATTAGGAAGAAGTTCTTCACTGTGAGGGTGGTCAGACACTGGAACAGGTTGCCCAAGGAAGTTGTAGATGCCCCCTCCCTGGAAGTGTTGAAGGCCAGGTTGGATGAGGCTTTGAGCAACCTGGTCTAGTGGAAGGTGTCCCTGCTGCTGGCAGGGGGGTTGGGACTGGATGAGCTTTAAGGTCCCTTCCAACCCAAACCAGTCTATGATTCTATTTTCATTATTTCCTGGGCCAGACAGTTTTCCCCCAGGCCTGTGTGTGTATTTTGCACAGTATGGATCACTTCCTTTCAGACTGATGTAACTTTTCCCTTGCCTACCTCAATTTATCCAACAATAATGGGAAAGAGGCACTATAAATATGGAGAAGCCTTCATAAAAACAGATGACACATATACCAAATGCTTCTGCTGAACTTGTTTTCCAGCACTGCTTCCAGAGCACACTTCACTGTGCCACCAACGAGAGTCATCTCATTATTCACAGAAATTGAGGCCATTTTGAGCGTGAGGAGTTTTGCACTGTCCCAAACCCCAACCCAAACCAAGTACCAGCAAAAATGCCTTTTTTTGTTGGTTAAAGCAGCACAGTGATCCTGCTGACGGTATATCATAGAATCATAGAATGGTTTGGGTTGGAAGGGACCTTAAAGCTCATCCAGTCCAAACCCCCCTGCCAGCAGCAGGGACACCTTCCACTAGACCAGGTTGCTCAAAGCCTCATCCAACCTGGCCGAGAACACTTCCAGGGAGGGGGCATCTACAACTTCCTTGGGCAACCTGTTCCAGTGCCTTTCCTTTCAGATTCAGCAAGATCCAGATTCAATAAAGCTGGCTAGAGGCTTTATTGTCAAAGGCTCCAGAAGGATGGAAGAAATACCCCTGAATCATCCAGGAACCACAGGTCAGAGCCAAGGGAGCAGAACATCAGAGGTTACAGAGCACTGAGCACACCAGTGAGGATTTATGTGACCATCTACAACAGGATATAGCTCAAGAGGATTGTGAAGAGACAGGAGACAAACGGATTGGTAAGGCATGGGCACAGATTACAACATGAGACTAATGGAGATCACAGGAGTTTAAATCATCCACCAGCGCTGGGCAAGAGAATCCAAACAGAACTAAAAAAATAATAAATAATAATAAAAAAGACCCAGACTAACATTTTCTGCCCAGAATTTTCCAGTTAAAATGCTTTAAATACTTTCATACAAGAAGCTTCAAGTCAGCACTAACATTGAGGAATTCACTACTGTCTAAAATAACGTGACAGAGGATGGACTTTTATCCTGTGCATCAAATGTATTCATCATTAGATATAATGCGAGTTTATTGTAATGGCAGCTCCTCTCCATTTTCCATTTTCACTTTCATGAATTATAATGAGTCAATAACAGCTCATTGAACATTCCCTTCGTGTATTACATTTTTATTGTACCGAGCTTACAAGCAATATTGGTTGGATGTGTGATTTATTTGAATTAATGTACATTTCTGTAATGTAAACCTGAGGTCAGTTTGCACTGCCTGAAGAAATTATCATCCAAATTAATACTGATTGGAAGTTAGGAGTCACAGCTGTGACTTGTTCACCACTGTAAAGCAGTCACTGGCACATAACTGCTAGAATCCAATGTCAGAATTATTCTCTGCCTGTGTCACAGGTAGTACAAACCCTTAAGTGTTCGAAGGGGCGTCAGGATTACTCGCTCTTTTCAAGGAGAGCATTGATTATATTAAAGAGTAGTTGTTCTTGGTTGACTTGATGATTCTAGGAACTGATAATGGAACCTGCTACTTTCTATCTTGAGATCAATTAGCTGCGTTGACCTTTGGGGGTGAAAAAAAACCAAACCAACCTCATCTTCTTGATCAACGTTGTTTCCAGTGATCTGATTGTCTCCTACTCCGAGTGCATTTCATGCTAGACTTCTGTTACATAATTCACACATCTAAAGTGCTTCTGAATATTCAAAAGCATAATGCAGGCTGACAGGAAAGGCACCAAGACCATAATATGAACAATCCACTTATTCTATCTTCTTACCAAATACAACTGGGTAAAGAGAATACTTAAACCCCAAAAGCAGTACATTCAGAATGCACTACACAGACACTGTTTTCTGTGTTTCTTCTGGAGTGGAATCACTGCAGAAGAAATTCAGTGAGACAGCTTAAGAACTGAAAGTATGAGAGAGATCTGAAACTCTCTGATCTCTACTCATGAAAATCATTCATAGATTTCCAAGCTACACTATCAGTGAGAGCCATTACATCTCATACTTCACACAAGCAATTGCTGGCAAGACAGAGAAACTCACCCTGATTTAGTCTGCTGCAAAACTTACCAGATAGTCTCCCTGTGTTCCCTCCCCAGCTGCAGAATATCTCGTATATGACAGAATTAGCAAAGTCTTACAACAGCAGCAAGAAAGAATTAGACTGACAGCTTACACAGCAGGGTTCATATCTAAGTACAGCAACAAGCCCTGATGCACAAGGAACCTCTTTACCTCTTCTACTAAGGAGTTTGTGGGTTGCTGAAAGCAGAATATGAATGTTTCCATTGGTCAGAAAAACTTACAAGTGATGATTAATGGAGCCCCCAACACAAGAAAGACATCGACCAGTTAGAACAAGTCCAGAGGAGGCCACCAGGATGATCTGAGGGCTGGAGCACCTCTCCTATGAGGACAGGCTGAAAGAGTTGGGGCTGTTCATCCTGGAGAAGAGAAGGCTCCAGGGAGATCTTATAGCGGCCTCCCAGTACCTGAAGGGGCTACAAGAAAGCTGGGGAAGGACTTTTCCTAAGGGCAGTTAATGACAAAACAAGGGGAAATGGGTTTAAACTGAAAGAGGGGAGGTTTAGATGAGATATTAGGAAGAAGTTCTTCACTGTGAGGGTGGTGAGACACTGGAACAGGTTGCCCAAGGAAGCTGTGGCTGCTCCTCCCTGGAAGTGTTCAAGGCCAGGTTGGATGAGGCTTTGAGCAACCTGGTCTAGTGGAAGGTGTCCCTGCTGATGGCAGGGGGGTTGGGACTGGATGAGCTTTAAGGTCCCTTCCAATCCTAACCATTCTATTGGTTCATTCAAATCAATTCTTGTTTGAGCTCTAGGTATCTGAAAAAGTTCTAGTCTGTCAGACATGAAGAACTTGAGGCTGTGAGGCAAATGACCCCAAATTTGGGATCCTAAGGGAAGCTTGTTCACCCATCTGGCACCTCAGATGTCAAGATAATCCTGACAAATACGTGGATCTTTGACCACTGAGCTGATGGATCTGTCTGAGATCAACTGAGCTGATCTCAATTGTTTTCATTTCCCAAAAAGTTTTCCTATAGCTTTTAATGGGAGGCAGTATCAATAAAGCATGAGGAGCAGGTATGCACACAACTGCTTCAGGGCATTTGAGAGTCTAGAGCTAGTTGCCATGGCATTGGTAAGGCATTGCAGATTTTTGTTTCAGTGGAATGAATACACACAGCAACATTTCCACCTTTTCTAACATGCTCTTCACATGCCCTCCCACCTTTTCTCTATCTCCATCTCCTTTTGCGTGACCACCATTTCTCAGGCAGCAATTTCCTCTGTCCTTTTCTCCTATGCTCCATTGCCCTCACTCTCTCCCTGTGCATTCCCTTCCCTCTCCTCTATTTTTTTTCCCCACATTTCTCCATTATGGGATTTGTGTGTCTCAGCACATCAATACTGTCACACTTGTACACTGGACTAAATGCCAAAATAGAAGCAATCAACAATTAAGATGCCTGTGCTTACTGCTACATCTGATATTCAATATCAATCAGTAACACTGGACCAGGAGTGTTCTCCTGGTACCTATAAAAATGTTACCAACCAGTCACCATTCAAATGTACATTAGCTAGAAGATTAAAGACTGCAACCAACTGCTTTTCATATTAACCTTCTGTTTGGGTATTTCAGGAAGCAGCCGTTGCGATGGGAATGTTTGGATTTAATATTTCAAATGGGATGGCTCTATGTAAAAAGAGATGAAAAGCAGCAGAAACAAGTTGTATCTCAGATTGCAGCTGAACTCTGTTATCCCTATCATGTGAATATTCGGAATAAAGCATCTGTTTCAGGTACAGAGCTCTGATAAAAAAAAACATTAGTTTAATGAAGAGGTGATTTTATTTGGGGAGGGTGAGTTGCAAAGGGAAAGTCACAATACAGTCTGTTTATTTGGCTTTTCCTTGCTTAACCAGGATGGACTGCTTACTGATAGTAATATCATAACCATGAAAAGAAAAATGGTTTAAGCAATCCCAAACCAAAGATAAGGACTGAGTGGCTCAGAACATCATCTTCCATGTGTCCACCACTTCATGGTATTCCTTAGTCAAGATTTCACAGCTCCAGAATAAAAGGAGTCTTAAAATATCTTGGGAGAAAGTAGCTGAAGAATAAAGTACTTCTGGGATGTCCTCTGTGACACACAAGAAAGAATAAGTGTATTCTGTCTAGAGAAAAGGCAAATGCTGAAGGATATTTGCCAAGTTATTCTGGCATTACACAAACTAGTCTCAAAAATGCCTTTTTGAATGTATTAGTCTGTGTTGTCCTTAAAAGAGGAGCATTCATTTGTAGTCCATAGAAAATTTCAGCCCCTAAATCTGAAAACCCCTGAAACTTTGATTTCCAGAACAGCCAAAGTTCTAATAGCTTTCATGTCGAAACATCAGAAACAACCGGATCTTAAAAACAGGATAAAAATTAATGAAGTGTGCTGAATCATTTTACAAAGTAGAAAAATAAGAACAAATCTTTGAGGAGACATGGCACATAAATCCCTGCTTCTGCAGAGAAATGCAAAAAGATGGATTAATTCCACAAGCAGCACAAGAGAATAGAAACAGAATAAAAAGGGTGGCTGAAAATGGAACAAGGCTAAGGGAGCCACAAAGACAAAAGGCTGTTATTTAAATTCCTCAGATCCAACAATAAGTAGTGCATGACAGTTTGTCAATAAGCATGAGAAATTCACTCAAAGGAAGAGTCACGTGAAGGCTTCTGACAGCTCCACAAATGAGAGTTGATAACGGACAAAAAAATTCCCAATTTTTCATACATTTCAAAGGGTTTCCACATCAAATGTGCAGGTGCTCTCAGGTGGTGATTTCACCATCAATTAACTGTTCAGTTTGGTTCAGACTCAATACCAAGCCTTTAATTTTGTTTTAACATGGAGATTTCTCAGTCTGGTGCCTGGCAGGAGAGTCTTGCTGATTGCTCTCCAACCATCACTCCATATTATTATGGACACTGGGAGGGAAAAGGAACAGGAAGCTCAAGACAAGAACAGGAGCTGTGGAGCGCTCCTCTCCATGCAGCTGTACACCTACCACGTGGAAGGACAAGCCAAAAACATCCACACAGTGCAGTCTGGAGAGGCTGGAGTGTTTCAGCTGCTCAATGGCACTTAATTAAAATGGTGTGCTTGGGTACAATCTTTAAATCACTTTTCTAATTAGGAAATGCACTCTGGCCCAGGTCATTAGCTGTGCGACGTCAGCAGGGTACCAAACCAGCTCCGAGGCTACGTGCGCTAGAGATTAGTCTCGTTATTCAGCAACGGTCTCTCAATCAGAACAAAAATCCCTCCTGAAAACATGCACCTAGTCAAGGAAAAGGGTCCAGGAATCAGTCCTCAGTACTGAGCAGCACACAGAGTGCTGGATTAATCTAATTACCTTGCTGTTGCTTTTCTCTGGCAAGCTATTTAACAAAATACACAGCGATGATCAAATAATTGACTCTCCCTTCTACTACAGAAGATAATTAAGATTTGTTTGGTGGAACAAAAGACAAATCAGGGTTGGGGAAAAAAAAAAATCAACATAATTTTCAGTGTTTTTTGACAGTGAGTATTAAAATGGATTAAATGTAATTATCCTTGTTACTTTTTCCTCTGTTGATTCTGAAAATGACACAAGATGATAAACTTTTGGCCAGAATGCAGCATCATTTTAGAGCAAACTGCTTCTTTTTCAAGCATGTAATAAACTACCTACAGTTTTACTTCACCAACAAGTAGTCAAAGGTGATCAAGCACCACCTGAAAAGCAGATCAAGACTGACAGAAGCCAGACAAATCCCCTGGTGTTCCAGGTTGGCAAGAGACCAAGCTGAAATGGATTAAACAGCGCATCATCTTTTTAAAATAAAACATTAAAAAGTCCCCCAGTGGTTTGGAACTAGGAGTGCACCAGCGAGTCTCTGTTTAGTTGGGACATAGATTCTTCATCCTCTTTCAGTTACCAAATCCTGGAGCCTGGTTTTGAGCACTGACATCTCATAATGACTTCAAATAATCGTTTGGATTCCAGCGCTCCTGAAAATCTGCCTGTAAAAGAGACACATACAAAGCCTCCTCTTCTCCCACAGCAAGAGCTTCTGCAGCAAAGCAGTCATGGCTGCTTGAGTCACTGGATTGCTGCCCACAAAGAGATGGTTAGATACTCATCCTTTACACAGAGGAGCAGCTGAGGGAACTGGGGTTGTTGAGCCTGGAGAAAAGGAGGCTGAGGGGAGACCTTCTGGCTCTGTCCAAGTCCCTTGGAGGAGGGTGGAGAGAGGTGGGGGTGGGTCTGTTCAACCAAGGCCCAAGGGACAGGACAAGAGGAAATGGGCTCCAGTTGTGGCCAGGGCAGTTGAGATGGGATGTGAGGAAGAATTTCTTTGTTGAAAGGGTTCTGAGGCATTGGAAGGGGTTGCCCAGGGCAGTGGTGGAGTCCCCATCCCTGGAGGGATTGAAGAGTCGTGTAGACACAGTGCTGAGGGACATGGGTTAGTCATAGGGGACTGGTCAGTGTTGGGTTCATGGTTGGACTCCATGAGCTTCAAGGGCTTCTCCTAACTAGATGATTCTGTGATATTCTAAGTATTTTTAGATATTCCAGTTTTCTGTTCTTGATCCCCATGCTCCTCCCTCCACTTCTGAAGACCAACTGTCAAATGTACCCTTTTTTTTTTTTTTTTTTCCCTTTTTATTTTCAGTCTTCCCAAACACACCCTAGTGAAAAGACTGAACACGCAGGAAGTGAAACAAAATGGTCCCAGGGTACTGTCAGGGTTAAGCTCAAGCTATAGAACTGGACTTAACAGGTGAATTCCATGCTGGTTTAAACTAACACAATGTGTTAGTTTATTATTTAACAGATACAGGGTTCAGCACAAGCAACTCGATCACTTGAGGTCATAGAGACATCCAAGTACAGACCACCAGACGTGGCAAGAACATGTTCCAAATGCAGCAGACCTGATGGTATTTTGCTTTTAGCATAAAATGTATCTTAAAGGTGCTTCCAGTTCTGATGCCTGCTAATGCATTCTGCAGATAACAAGGGGTATAGAAGTGTGCAGAAAAAAAACCCCACACCTTTTTGTCACCAGCTTTTATGCTCTTTAATTCTGCACAACGCTGAAGCATTGTTACCTGCTTATCCTAGTAAATGAAAAGCCAAACCATGGGTAGATTTCCAGGTATCTCACAGAAAGAAGGAGGAAAAAAAAGAAAATAACAAGTGCTTTTCATATTCTAAGCACGGGCACAGCCCTGAATGACAAAGGCTTTTTCTTCGTCTTATTATCTTTTAACAAAAATCCCCTGAAGAGCTGTACCAACTCATTACTAACTTCTGTGCATGAATTTATAAACAGATCTTATCTTTTAACAAAAATCCCCTGAAGAGCTGTACCAACTCATTACTAACTTCTGTGCATGAATTTATAAACAGTTTCAGGTAGCTCAGTTCAAAACATTTCTACTTTTGGTATGAAGTCTCAATGGCATTTCAACAGAAGGGAAAAAAAAATCAGATTTTAGGCTTCATTTCAAGATTATGATTTAATTGAGGATGTTTTCTTTTGGCCAAAGATATGGGGAGGAACTAGAACATTATAAAAAAGACACATGAAAATACCAAACTGAGTATAGATTAGAAATATGTGAAATAACAGCTACAGAGAGAGCGCTTATGAAAAGGGAGGTTAATGGGAAATTGGTTCACAATGTTTAACAAGTTGTCAAATGCCCATGTTATCTCTTAAAAGACGGGTTATTTTATCCCTCAAGGAAATAATACAGCAAACTATTTGAGCCATCTCAACAGAATACCTTTTCCTATGTCCAAAAAGTGATGGAAATTATTATATTTTCTCTAGACTGCAGAACAGCCTGAAGCCTGGTTATGAAGCCCCTTGTACTGTGTGGTTTAGAGAGGCAGGAACAGGGTGCAGGTGATCATCAAAGGGGAGGCTTCTCTGCACAATCAGTTCTATGGATTTACAAGACTTTCTAAAAAGATCTCACAGATGCAACAGTGACAGATCACAGGAGATGAGGGACTACAAAGTTACAGTGCCTTATTTGCAGCCTAAGCACAGCTCACAACATTTTACTGCAACACAAGTATGAACAATTAAAAGGAGAAGGTTAAAAAATTCGGGGTCAAATAATTTTACTTTTCAAATCAGTAGGTACAAACAGATAGAGCAAAAGCAAAACGTGCAGTCAGAGCCAGATAGAAGGAACATTATGCACAGCTCTCCCATATTTCTGCCAGGAACAAGAGTAAGTTGTGTTGACAAAATAAAACATGATCTGCATGTGAAAGAGAAGATGATTCAGAAAGAGGAAGCACTGGTTAACTCAAGGTATAGCACACCTACCAGTATCAAGGTCCACGGGGAGCTCATTCATTGAAACATGTTTTCAGTGAAGAACAGAAGATACACTGGATAATGACTGTGAGAAGGATGAAAAGCCAAACAAGTAAAATATGAAGCTACAGGGAATGGACTGAAAGCTCAGCTGAAAGTGCTGCAGTCCAGTAAACACCCAAAGGAAAGCACGGAGCAGGATGAGATACAGATGCAGATTATCCAGCAGGATACAAAAGAGAGAATCACACTGAACTGATAGAATTCAGCCAGTCAACAGAATTTCTGCCAAACAAAACTGAAGTCAGAGTCACAGAGAAAGGATTCCAGCATATCTGATCTTTGCACTGATACTCTTTGCTGTTTGCACTGAAGAGGACTCCTTTGAGGAAACTGTAGAGCCCTGTGCTGAGAAACTCTTATACATCACTTGTTGGCAGACGATAAAATAAGTGCTTAGTAACTCTTAGCACATACACTGTGTGTAGCAAAAGGAAGATTAGAAATGCTAAAAACATTCTTCATAAAGAAAAAAAAAATCCTGAAAACAAGTCAAGAGGAGGCAGAGACTGGAAAGGGGCATCACTACACTGGTTTAACTTCACTAGCTCAAAAAAATAAAGCTATGTGATCAGGCTTGTCCAAGAGCAGTCACGCCTACTGGATTGTCAGTAAACTGCCAGTCACTCCGTGCTGGCTCTGCAACTAGCAATGCAGTGCTTTGACCAAGGGGGATTAAAACATTTTCTGTTACAAAGCCAAGAGCTGCAGGATGTCAGTCTGTTCAACCAAGGACCAAGGGACAGGACAAGAGGAAATGGGCTCCAGTTGTGGCCAGGGCAGGTGAGATGGGATGTGAGGAAGAATTTCTTTGCTGAAAGGGTTCTGAGGCATTGGAAGGGGTTGCCCAGGGCAGTGGTGGAGTCCCCATCCCTGGAGGGATTGAAGAGTCGTGTAGACACAGTGCTGAGGGACATGGGTTAGTCATAGGGGACTGGTCAGTGTTGGGTTCATGGTTGGACTGGATGAGCTTAAAGGGCTTTCCCAATCGAGGCAATTCTGGGGTTCTGTGATATAAAGTCTTGCTGAACACTTCTAAGCTGTCTTACCTCAAACATCTCTTGCTCTGTCCGTCGATGATCATCCAGGAGCTGCTCCAAATAGGTCAGATTACGGAATTTTTCTAGATAACTACTGTATTGTTTCTGCAGTTGCTCCTCAATCTTCTCATACTCATCCATAAAAGCAGGACTGGAGAGAACAAGCACAAACTACTCAGCAAAAGATTGACCTGCACATGCAGAATTCTGAAATAAGTATTCTGGGGCTTGCAGCTACCTTTCCACGTCTACTAAACCAGTCTAAAAGGATCTCTTGTTTTTAAGGTTCCACACCAATTTAAAAATAAAAAGCATAAAACAAAAAACCCCACTAACTCATCCTGCAAAAATTACATATAGCAAAGGACAAGTTTTTGTGTACCCTTCCCTTGCAAACAGACAGACAGGCAGCATTTGGGCTCCTCCGTCAGACAAATCTCAGCTAATTATTCTGCTGTTCCATGACTCCAAAAAACTTGTAGCATGGCTGGTAGGTCACCTACCTTGCTACAAAACTTTGCTGTGTTCTTACAAGCATAACCAGACTTGACACCAATAGGTGATGATGTCCTTATATTATAGAGCCAACTGTTGTGCCCCAAACTGCTCTTTGATGCTTCATATCTACCCAATATACTTCCTCCAGAGCGTTACTCATCAAAACACATCTATGAATCAACGTCTGTTCCTTCCATCACTCATTTTTCTAATATTTCCTTTTTTTTTTTCTTTTTATATGAGGTAAAAAATACAGCATACTCTTCTAGACTGTATAAACCTGCAGTTTAATTAAGGGCAAGAAATCAACCCAAACTGTGAATCAGAACATCTTGATTTTATGGCAGGCTGTATCACTGGCTAGAGGAACCGATCCTAACCAAGGATGCACAATGAACTTTTTTTAATTGGTGGTTGAGAATGTTAGAAGGCTCTGGGAACAGAGGGAATGTCTGCACCAGTTGCCATTTTCAGAACTATCTGACACCATCTATGTTTAATGTCAAAAGCAAAGACGGGACAAAGCTGAGCTTTTTGTACAGCACAAGCAGCAATTAAGCAACCCCACCAAATAATATTGTGGCCACTTTGAACAGCCCTGAAATTCTGATTTAAAATATATAGTAACAGAAAAAAATTAACAATTACAATCCAGACTGGGCATTTCTAAAGAGAAGAATCTCTCTCTTCCACAGCCCCTCATCTCAGTCTCATTACAGACTTCACTCCTCGCTGCTCTAAGCATTGACAACGCACAGTTCCATCATTTACGCTAACACTCATTTAAGCAGGAGATAATCAGTTCATCATCTTTACCGAACACTTTGCAGAGTCTGTAGCCTCTTCTGGCTTCTTTCCAGTTCTAATTTTCGTTTTTCAATCTTGGCTTCCAAATTGGCTTCATCCAAAGCCACATTATTCAACATGTCTTTAGTCTTTTGAACTTGTTCCTAAAAGAGAAGGACGGTGAACTGTGGCTTGCACTGGAATAATTAGAATTATCTTTCAGTTGCTGACCATTCTTCTGAATAATCTCACATCTCAGGTTATCAAATAACTTTATAATAATGAACTAGAGCATAAACTGGCCAGGCAATGAAAATTTAGAAGTTCTTTGTGACCAAGACAATGAACTAACTGGACATTTACAAATTTAAAATACCTCAATTTTTCCCCAGACATTGCTAAAGAGGAAAAAACACTCACACTTGCCCTGGGCTTTAATTTTATTTTTCCTTCTCACTGAATCATAGAATCAGAGAATGGTTTGGGTTGGAAGGGACCTTAAAGCTCATCCAGTCCCAACTCCCCTGCCAGCAGCAGGGACACCTTCCACTAGACCAGGTTGCTCAAAGCCTCATCCAACCTGGCCTTCAACACTTCCAGGGAGGAGCAGCCACAGCTTCTCTGGCCAACCTGGGACACTGTCTCACCACCCTCACAGTGAAGAACTTCTTCCTAATATCTCATCTAAATCTCCCCTCTTTCAGCTTAAACCCATTTCCCCTTGTTTTGTCATTAACTGCCCTTATGAAAAGTCCTTCCCCAGCTTTCTTGTAGCCCCTTCAGGTACTGGGAGGCCGCTATAAGATCTCCCTGGAGCCTTCTCTTCTCCAGGCTGAACAGCCCCAACTCTCTCAGCCTGTCCTCATAGGAGAGGTGCTCCAGCCCTCGCATCATCCTGGTGGCCCTCTTCCCTGGTGGACTTGTTCTAGCTGCTCCCTGTCTCTCTTGTGTTGGGGGCTCCAGAAATGTGTTAATGTGTTCTCCTAGGTGCTGCTGCTAGCATCCTTCACCCTTTCAGCTGCAGGCTGGGATTTCTGACTGCCCCCTCACAATCATCACAGTGCTGACACCTCCTTTGCTCCACCAGGAAAGTTATCCCCTTCAATTAACAGGCTCGTTCACTTTGAGCACAACTGATTTCCCAAATAAAACACAAGGATCATTAGTGACTGTATTCATTACCAGGACACAAGGAGTCACCACAGACTGATCTCTGCCTTGATCAACTTCTGTTCACACATCTGATGTTACGTAAAGACCAAAGTCTGGATTAGCCATTAACTGAAGGTCAACACCAGCTATTAACTAACCAGGTGCAGCACTGCTTGGCCCAGCCAGCTGGAGGTGACATGTGCTGTGGCACTCTCAACCCTAGGCTGTTGATAAAAAGAGCTGTGTTCTTCTTGCAGGAGAAGAATGGTAATTTTGCAGACAAATAAATATCAGTTTGCTTACCAGAACACAGTCAATGGCAATTTTCAACATCTTCTCAGCCTCATTTATCTCCAAAGGTCTGGCAATAGATTCTGTTCTTGCTTCCTAGGAAATAAAATACACTAATATATATAAACACTACACAAAGGAACTAACAAATGTAGAACTGAGGGTGGTCAAGCAACAATATGATCACCTACATAATAAACAGAGCAGGATTTAGTATTTATTCACCAAGGTGCAGATGATTTAAAGAACAGGAGATGATGACAAAGGCAGTTAAGTGAGGCTGGGATTAACACTGAGCAATTAAGGTAACTTTTCAAAACAAGGTAAGTGCTGCTGTCTGAACTGCAAGTGTTCCTGAAGGCAGATTTTTGGAAGCTGCACTGGTTATGACAGATTGAGCAAGGTATGCAATGTAGCACTGAAGATTTCATCATCTTTACAACAAGACCCGTGAAAACAATAGTGCAGGTAGATGAGCAGTGTCACAAAAATTGTGGAGGAACTGTGAATCCATCTAACCCAGCCAGGCAGCTGGGCCGGTCAGCAGGTACCTCCAACGCCTGTATGAAAATCAAGATGAGGAAAATGTATGGACTTCTTCAATTCTGGTAACCAAGTGGTTCAGAATCCTCATCCAAACAGCAATTCTTGTTTAGATCCCAAAGGATGAAAACTTCTCCATCCTCAGCAGTTCTGAGGACAGATGGGTTTAGGGATATTCAGTGTGCACTTGTCTGTATGACGTCTTACAACACTGACTGACCTGGTCGTTAGATGAAAACATTGGATTACTTGTTTGCTACTGGGAGGAGAGGAGAGAGATTTTTGCTGCTAAACGTCCTTAAAATCATCTGGTGTTGGCAAACCATTTGGTAACAGGTGGATAAAGATGGAAATAGCATCTCTCTAGAGCACATCTGACTAAGAATCTAAAAATGCTTCATGCACATTGCAACAGGCTGTACCCAGCCTACCACAAGATGAATACTGGAAGCAGATACAATTACTTGAAGTCCTAGCAGAGGCAGCCCGGCTCCCTCCCCACCAGCTCAAGTTGAGGGAGTTGCATGGTGAACCCAATCAGGGAGCTCATCCAGCCAAAAAATCAGCTTTTTGTGCTGAGCTTATTCCTCTGCTGGATCAGTTCCCTGGACAAGCCTGCCACATGCTGCACGAAAGCTTTTTTTACTGGCACAAGAAAAGAAGTACAAGAAATATTATGTTGGAGATAGTGACAGGAGCTACGTCTGTTTGTGGCAGTGACAGCTTACGCTGCCTAAAGCTCTTGTGAACACTCCCCTGTCCACACAGAAATACAAACTCCAAGCAGCAGAAAGTTAATTTGGTTGAAAATAAGATACAAAAAAAGAGTCTGCACAATACATATTCCTGAATAGCTCCACAGGTAGACACTTTTGGGGAAGAACTTTTCATAAGGGCAGTTAGT
>NW_010340969.1:0-618 GCF_000700745.2 Antrostomus carolinensis
AATAATAATAATAATAATAATAATAATTGCTAGCAACTGGAAAGAATTTGCAGTTAATTCTTTGACAAATCCAGCTGACTTTCATTAACAGAACTGCATTTAAAAAGCAAGCAACTACATCCTACTCTCTGATATTTTATGCATAAGAACCAAATAAAATGTGTCTTTACATTAGTTCCTCTTCAACCAGAGTTCGAGCTGTGTATCAGTGATTTCCAGGCCATTATGGCACAGCCTGGAGCACCTCTAATGAGATTTAGGCGTGCAGACTGTCTGCTTTGTTGGATTGTTTTCAAATACATTTTTTCCAATTACCTTCTAAAATGTCAGTTTCTCATGCAAATGAAACACGATGCTGGAAAAGCCGAAGGCTGCTTGTGGGGGTGGAAAGGAAGAGGAGCTGGGAAGCAAATCAGTCCCTGAACTACTTGCATTGCTTATTGTGCAGGGGTGAGAAAGAAGCAGTAATTTAACAAAAGTACAGAGGAATAAAAGTACTCCTTGACGCAGAAGATACTTCTCAACATAGCATATACATTTATGCCATTAATGAAAACTGGCAAATATAGAAACCAGCACTACACTAATACACACAGCAGGGAGATTTGTTTGAAAGAG
>NW_010340969.1:641-13375 GCF_000700745.2 Antrostomus carolinensis
CCATGGGACTTTCAAAAACTATAGGCAAGATAATGAAAAAGGATGCTAAATGTGACTAACAATATTTTTTTTTTTAATCTTGACAGGAGTTGGCATTTTTTTCCTTTACAGACAAAAATAGGCCACTCTGTCCTAAGAATCTCTAAATTACAGGAAACACTAAAAGCTAATGCAGTCTGCATTTTCAAAAAGTTTACTTTTCCACTTCTTTATACAGAATCCACTTCATGGAAGTAAAAGTACTTTGAAAAGGCACTCCCTTTTCTGAGATAATTCAGTTTTAAAAGCACAGATTTAAGGGCACTTAGGTATCTTTTTTGCTTTAATGGGAACCAGATGCATAAATGTCTGCAAATGTAGCTGCTGATTTTGACTTCGCAACTGACAAAAGAATTTTACTGGACTCATTACAATGATACTGGTTTGCATTTACACTGAGAATCTCATCTCCTTCCTGTAACTTTAAATCAGAAAATGCAGACCCATTTTATGAACTTTTCTTGCCCTTTTAAATATTTCAGTTTGTTACCAGCGTGTAAGGTACTACATCATAATCAGAAAGATCTGCTAAAACCAGTTTGGTGATGCTCTGTCTTGTAACCACATGAGACAGATCAAGATTATCATTGCACAGTATAACTTTCAAAATGGAAATGCGATGACTATGCTTGAGAGCTCTCATGCTTGAAGGAGCTGAAGAAGAGGCAGAGGAATAGTCACCTTCCACTGTACATGCATTTTTTTTTCCTTAGAATTTGTAGATTTACAGTATCATTACTGAAATAGGAACTTGCATCCAGAATAATGTCAATATGGCTCACTAGAGCCAGGAGATGACAGCTAGTAGTGCTGACACTTCTCATTTTCTACTTTTGGCAGCACTAAGAATTCAGCATGGAGAAAGTGTTTATGCATTTTATGCTCTTTTATATGTTCCCATCTAATGTAGTTAATGTTCACCGTTTGTGTAGCAAAAACAAACACGTATTTTTCAGCTATACTATTGTCACAGAATTGGTGAAAACATAATGAAGTACTGAAGACACAAATCCAGATAAGGACCTAGAGCATTACCCATTTCTTTCTATCTCACTTGAAACTTGGTTTGTAAAATATTTTCGTATACAACAAACAGTTACACAAAGAAATTAAAGTAGACCTGAGGAAGCAAGGTGCCAGTTTTCAGTTGAGCATATGCGTAAATCCTTTTAAATAGAGTTTATTCCTGGGCCTAAAAACCCTATTTACTTTTGTGTAGAGTAACAGGGAGATTACTTTGCTGAGTTAAAGGGAAGTGTTAAGTATGTAAACACTTAAGAACAGTGCATATAAGATGAAACTTTTTTTGCAAACCCTCAGGCATTAAACTACCTCCTACCTGCCATACTTGGAAAGATCAGCACTGGCTTAGGTGTCTTCTGAGTCATGATGCTGGAGGATACTGTTGTCCTCCCTCAATGCTCTCTTCTTCTTCATATCTTTCACATCTTCCTTTCTCAGATTTTACAACATCCTCTTCCACCATTCTCACCCCTTCTAGCTTCTCTCTTAATCAAAGCACAAATCTATAGGGTCTTTCTGGTACAGGTACAGCAGCCTTCTCTGTCTGTCCAGAAAAATGTAAATTTCTTAACATCTTTACAGAAAAGCGAAGTCATAAGGACTCAAAAAGTGCCGCAACCATTGAGGAGGAAGAAATGTCCAAGCAGTGAGAAGGAAAACAGCACCCCTGGACTGAGGCAAAGACTACGGTATGAGTAGAAGGGGAAAAGAGTCTGTGGTAAAACTGAAAACTAGTATCATGAGTTTTTCTTACCATTCACCTGTGATTATCAAGGTGGTTGAATGTTTCTCTTTGCTTTTTCAGTTTCTCTTCCTTCTTACTCTCTACACAGAACTAGTATTTGTGTGCTATAGGACTTAATGAAAAATAAAGTCAAATGTAAATAAAGTGATTCCCACTTAATTTTTACATGTCTGCATTATCTGTAGATTTGTTGAATGCATTATCTCCTCATGTGTTACTTATGACCTGAATCTTTCCTACAAAGTAGGCAAAATGCATACACTTATATTCTAAATAGTCTTTGTAGCTTTAAAATCAGGTGAAGTAGGTTAAAGAGACACTAAGGATGTATAAAGGCACATTTCAATGTCATCAGAAAACAGTGCTACATTCACATTCACTTTTGCTTTAAGCAATATGTTATCAGTAAGACTGCCAAAGACCAGTATTTGTTAACTTTTCACCACAAGTAATACACTGCTCAAAGGGAGAGGTAGGTATCTCATATATCTTAAAAATGAGAAACTATCTTCCCAAAAGGATGATTATCCCTGGAGTTAGGTATTTCAGATTAGATAAATCTGAAATCTGCCTACACTGACAAATTTGTAGGTGTGTGAGTGCTTGGCATTACTTTCCAACACATATTTGTATCCAACAGGTACCATATGAACATGTCATAAGTGTAATCCAGCTATCTAGGAGATCACTTACTAACTCCTAACTCTTATTCTAGAAAGTGTTTAAATCCTATCCATTCTATTAAGCACAGTACATTTGTTGTGGATGACGTGTCAGGTGCATTTATTTTCTCAGTGCGTTGTTACGATGCATTTAAGATGTCACTCAATTTGTCTCCTCTCCAAAACAGCAACAGAAAGTCAATGAGTATGTATTTATCACCACTATATTTCCTCTTATCAGCAGCATGATTGATTCCATTTGTATTTTTAATATGACCCAGGGATATAAGTGGTGATTGAGATAGAAAGGGGAAGCACTTTCATCTTGTGTACATAAAGGAAATGTGTGGATCCAGGTACACAATTACTAACATAAAAGTAAAACATCTTGTACCTGCAGAACACCTACATGGCTGAAAAAAAGTCAGCACTTCACCAGATGTTAAAAATCATGTTGCTTAAAAAAGTTTGTCTCTAGCAAACATACTCTATTTTACAGACTACAAATTCATTTTGCATGTATTTCCATTCAAAGTTTAGTTTACTTGATGTGACCATAATGCTGTCATTATAAAGGTTTCAGGAGTACCTCTACAGAGGATGCAAGAGATGGATGTTAAATATTTGAGTTTGTTACAAGTACTGGGGATTTTAAACTTGATCTCAGCTGAAGATTCATGCAGACAACAAAAACTAAGTTATACAGGCTTCTAAATAATGGACAATGTTTAATTCAGTTAACATATATTCTAATAACTTGCTAACCTATTACCAGATTTACTCTAAACAATTTGTAAATAGGGTCTCAATCCCCATAACACTTTACATCCAAAGATTAAGAACAAAATTCTCTACTCCTACCAATCAAAGCTCTTAGCAAAAGGGCAAGCAAGGTGAAAGTAATTAATTTGTATTGAAGATGGAGTGTGGAAAGAAAAGACAAAATAAAGAGACAGAAGCTATTATTTTACCAATATATTAATTTGAAATCTCAACAGCATATGCTTTATGTGATGAAACAAGCATGCAGGATATTTGCAGCATGTATTATTTGTCATTCAGGCAACCTTTTAGCCTTCCATAACTTAATTTATTAGTACTTAGAAATGTCTGCACTAGAGACTGGGATTCATCTGGTGTGCAGTCATGATTTTTGCTCCAAATTCTCATTTTAACTCTAAGATTCTAAGAATCAGATTTGATATGGACATACACAGAGTCTACTCCTAGTGTCATAAGTTTACCTTTCTTGCTGCAGCTGACTGGAAGTTCCACTCAAATTTCAACAGCATTTTTAAGACAAATTCTGCTTTTTTTTTTTTTTTACACCCAAACTCAACTTTTTGTAAAAGGGAATTAACAGCTTGCTGAAACAATAGACAAAACATGAATATTTACCTTATTCACTCTCTTTTGCTGTGGTCTCACATGTGCAGACTTCAGGCCATGTTCCTCCTTCATGTCAGGCTTTCAAAAGAGATAATTTGAGTGGTTTTTACTTTTCTACTGGTTGCAGTTTGGAACTCTCCAAGAAGCGTACCCTAAAGCTTTCCAATCAGAGATTAATCTGTAAAAGTAATTGGTTAAAGTGCCAACAGCTTGCCACATCACTTAAATCATTCTTTCAAATGTATTAGCTGGGTGTCCTCACCTCAAGAAAGATAATTAGGAAGGCATTTGGTTTTTCACATCTTGATTCCCACCAGTGTAAGAGGGGTTTGCCTGGAAGTACTACTCACTGAGATCCAGGTGGCAATCTCAGTCTTCAGAGAACCAGTAAATTCCAAAAAATTACCCCCCACCCATGGGAGGGAGGCACTACATACCTGCTGCATGGCCACAACTTCTCCAGCACAGGAGCACAAATGCACCATGAGCCACAGAGAACCGGACATAAAGCACTGCTTGTGTTTGAATAACTCTCCTGTGAACTGCAAGCTCTCTCATTCACACCTACCTCATGACAATTCAGCCTCCAGATCTCCACATTTTAGTTAAGCACAAAAAAAAATGAAAGAGCTCATAAAAGTTATTCAAGATTATAGCACTTTGCTTTACTCTAACACAGGTTTTCTTTCTTTTCTAAGTACACTACTTTCTGTAAACTGTCCAAAAGTCCATCGTTCTTCCACGTACAAATTATTACCATTATCACCGTTACTACTGCAGGTAGATGGCATTGCACAGCTAGGAACATAGCTCTGCAGCTTCCACTGTATAGCTGGATCTGATTCCAGTCCTCACATTATCAAAATCTGTATTAAGATGAAAAACTCTGCAATGACAAATGTAGCCACTTGGGTCATACTTTAAACTGAAAATAAGTAATCTCTGAATCTTTTACTAGTAGAGAAAAGTAGATTTTTATTAATAGCTTCCCAACACTGCCGTTTAGCATCTGATTTGCACATACAGAATTTTACAGAAATTAAAATATTAGTTCTTGATCATTGTGTTTGGACATAAAAAATAAATATTCGTATAGTGTAGCAAATTCCTGTTTACTTACTAGGGTGGTTTTTTTCATCTGTTAGCAAAAACATTGTGCCATTTTCCAGGAAAGAAAGTCACTTCCTGGCTGGAGGGTACGGAGAGAAGGCCATTGTTTGCTTTGCGCTGGCTGTGACTGCCTGGAACAACAAACCTAAAGCTGCAGTGTAAGGTTTCTGACTCTTGCATGCCACCATTGCAGTCCTTCTCCGGTGAGGTGCCTCTGCCTAGAAAAACGTCTCAACTGAACATAAACATGCATCATTTAATGTTGCGTTAAGTTTGATAGCAAATAGTAGGAAACTTTTTAACTAAGACAACACCGTAGCCTATGCAGTTTCCTATTAACCACAGGAATTAGGCCCTTTTACTCCAAAAAAGCATCAGCTTTAAATATGTGCACACCAGACAGCAGATTGGAAAATCCAACAGGATTTGCCTGTAACTAGCTGAAAACACAGAATTCCAGAGCTCTATCTGTCAGGAGCAACATGGGTTGAAGGAAGATAAAAACTGGGTCCCAGGTGTGCCCCATTAGCAGGGAAGTTTGTAAAGAAACCATGGACCAGTTCAAGTTATGGAACACTATGGAACTGTCTGCATATCCCAGCATTCTCAAAATAAACTCCAAAACCATTTTTGACAAAATAGACACGACTGAAAATGGAAAATAAAGAATGGTGCAGGTGAGGATAAGAGAAAGTGACTGGGTCTGAAAGAGTGAAATCAAAGCCAAAACATTTCAGATTTTCTTCTTTGTTATTACTTTTCACATTCAGAGATTCTAGTAATGAGAACTCTAGAAACACTAACTGGACCTATACAGGATTATAAACCTGTAAAATATGAAATATCAGCCATAGAAACAGAACTTGTGGCATCTGGGTCCAAAAGTCCTCAGTTTTGTACTAGAAAAAAAAAACAAAAAAACCCCAAACCTCACTTATCTGCAAAATATGCTGGAAGTTGGGGTTTTTTTTATTAGACTTAAAAAATAAAAGTTTTGTATAAATGCCACCCTTAAAACCCGCTTTAAAAAAAGATTGCTGCTTGTGGCTCTGGGTGTGCCTACCAGCATATGGAGAATATTCATTTTCCAGCATAGCTTTTGGTTTAATATAGTGAAGTCTGCATCAGTGATTGTTGTCATGACATTTCCCTCTGCAAGATTAAAGTGTTTCCATTCTAGCAGCCACAGCTATTACTGAAATAACGTAATTTGCAAGCTATATGAACTTGCCCCTTGCCTAGGATAATGAGTTGATGAGGCATTTGTATGAAGAATAATGTTTCATTATTAGCAGTAAAAATATGAAGGTCTTCACAATGGGCTTCTTTGCAACTTGTGCATTACTCTCTGCTTTATTTTCATATTCTGATGTTGATGAGAAGAAAAAGCAGTTGCACCGTTGCAGCGTTGCACTAAGCAAATTTCACTCTAATGGCTTCTGCAGTGCTTGGCCATCAGAGAGTAGTGGCAAAACCCCAGCAGTGCCACCTGAAACACTCATCCAGTGACTGTGCCCTACTTGGCAACTGCCTCTTCTCTCTACTGTCTGCACCCCTTGCAGGGTTTCTGTAGGACAACAGCTGATTCCAAGGCAAGTTTACTTTTTTAACAAAAGTGAAACTCACAGCCAGCTTAATAGTGAAGGCACTGGATTGCTCTGAAGCAAAACAGCCAGCACAAAGGACGTTTGGCAAAGTAGTTGGTTCAGAAGCTGGAAAGGCTTCTGTCTTTGTTGACTACAGAAGGTGTCTATGATGTTTACGTTCTTCTATCAGATGCTTCAGATAAATGCCCAAAGCCTTCATAAGATCTTTTGCATAGGTGTCTGTGCCATGTTGTTCTACTCCAATCGTAGATGTTGGTGGCACACCACACCTTGGTCATTTAAGATCTTGAAAATCCTTTCACAGCAAAAGATGAAAAAAGGCTGGTTTTCAGTACACCTGGGAAAGACATTCCATGAAAATAATTAACTTTAAAATTACTGCATGTCTATTACAAGCCTGTCTGTGGTGATCAAAGGGTGTTTGTTAGTTTGCCCTTCTGAAAAAAAAAAAACCAAACCTGAAGCTAAAGTGAAATAAAACATACATGGTATAGACCACAGGAAGCAGACATAGTGTGCTAGCGCATAGTTTGTCATGCACATCAAATCATATTTCTGATCATGCTTTTTTATCAAAAGCTAGGATGTGTAATGTTGTCTGTGTTTACTTTTATTAATTCTGACTGTAGTCTGCCAGATTGTTCTGTTCTCCATATTAAAGATCTAATTAAAAGGCAAAATATATTCCCAGTGTACAACTCAGTGGCCAATAAATTTAAATTGACAAAGAAAGGGCAATAAAGCTCAGGTATTGCATGTTAATCAACCCTGCTTACCTTTTGAAAAGAACCAGATCAGGGTTGCTATTCCACAGGAAAATTTTAAAAGATAATAGGAAGCTTTCCCTTTGAGTCATCTTACAAGAAAATGGGCCACCTGGAAGGGAGGCTGTCTTCCCCTTGCTGCCACAGGTAGTTGCATCTGCTTTGAGAGAGGTAAGTTAAATCAGCAGCAAACAGAATTTTTTAGCTTTAGAAATGTCTCTTGAAGCTAATAGTATTCAGCTATCTTGGTTAGAAAGTGTACATCATTCCTGAAACAGTGATATTGTCATAACCTTCCTAGATACGGCCTTATTTGCCACAGGACACGTGTAAATTGGTGAGTCTGTGAGGTTTCGGTGACCTGTGATGCGACACAGCTCTAAAATGAAGAACACACATACTCAAGTGAAAGGTAGTGTCTTAGCTTTATAAGCTCATTCACTCCATGCTTGCCACTAGAGAAGTCATTAGAGGAAGTGCATAGTTCAAACACAAAAAATATGCTGTGGTAGGTATATTGTCTGCTGTGGAAAAGTTTACAAGAAGCATGTGAAGCCTGGCAGAGTCTTAAAAATAAAATAGATTTAAACTTTGTCTGTCAGTCTAGGTGAATATCAAGGGAAATAATATGTTGCACAGGAAAACTAGTCACTAGATTCCACTGTACAAGAAACTCTCTATGCAGGGATAAAAAATTAGTTCTGTTTAGTCCAAATCTTGGGAGCAAACTTAGAATCTGAAGGTGACAAATAATGGCAATCTTTTCCATTCTCACCAAATCTAGTCAAAGACATTCAACTCAGCTTCATATTTGGTAGTTTTCAAGGGCAAAAATTATTTACCTGTATTGTTAAAGGCCATGGGAAATCAAAATATCAGCATCATGAAATATACATCATACATCTCAGAATATGCAATTCTATTTCTATTTCTTGGCTCACAATAAATGAAGAAAAGTTGTATGTCATGGATACTCCAGAAACATCTGCAGGAAACAGGATTGGAAAACTGTCAGAGTTATTAATAAAAGACACAATGGCCCACAGGGCTGGAAAAAAATGGCGATAAGCATGAGGAATGATAAACAGTTCTTGCTTTGTGCAATGGGTCAGGTTTAGAAAAAAAATCCATTTTACTGTACAGAAACCATTTCAGTCCAATAACAGTTCAAGATAAAGTTTTTAATGGTTCATGAAAGCTAATTTTAAATACAGAATTTGCCTGTTACTAATTGAGTTATTTGGCTTAGAAGGCATGTTTAAGACTGTCAACATAAGCCCTAAACCTAAAAATAATTAATCCAACAGCAGAATTGAAACAACTAGTAACAATGTTTACAGATGGAGAAGCACAGGAGACTCAAATATGTGTTTGAGATTCAAAACCATTTGGTCTTGTCTCAGTGATGCTGATTACTTCATCTCCAGAAACATACCACAGCTCATATCTTTTAATAAAATATATTAGATTCAGACATAAAACTCAAGCCTCTGCCAAGTCTAAAACCTTCAGATGGTCTCAAATCAGGTACGTATATTTAGCAGAGGAAAAACATCCTCTGTTTATCTAGGGAAGAGACACACTAAGGCCAGATTGCAGATCTAGCTTTTAGCACATGCATGGAATGACCACAATTGTTCAAAAGCTAGTTTTGACCCATTAATTTAATGAGAACTGCCAAATCTTTCCTCCTAAAATCATGCCACTGCTTGTATTTACTGGCAGGTGTATTAGACCATTTTCAGATGTAGTTTGGACAGCAGAAGTAAACAAAAGCTCTCTTATAGCTTTCACTATATTATTACTATATTATTATAGTATTACCAATAATGTAAGTGTCTGATGGTAGGACCTCTGAGCTTTTCAGGAAGTTACACAGCTTCAGTGAAAAGCATATTTGTGTCACTAGCTTGGGATGGTCAGCAAACTGTATTCAGTATCAGATTTTATCCTGAATGCCCTAGGTAAACTGAGAACAGTTTTCTCAGAGTTTGGGTGGAATGTTTTTGCAAAGTTATATCCAAGATAGCCGAAAGAGAGGTAAATAAATTTTGCAATTTCTATCATATGGAAGGGTTAACATGTAGGTTAATAATTTTTTTTCCAAATCAGGATAAATTTAAATCCATTCTATGTGATGGATTTGAGTTTAAAAATATTGGGAGATGTCAACATGATTTTGTCTGTACATTTCCAAGTTATTATATTGACCCAAATGTTCTGTGATTACATTCACCACTCAGCTGAGTTTTTCCCCTTGTGAACCTTGTTACATCAGGTACCCAATACCCTAATTTTTTATTAATATACATAAGTCCATGGGATCTGATGAGATGCATCCCAGAGTCCTGAGGGAATTGGCCGATGTAGTTGCCAGGTCACAGTCCATGACATTTGAAAAGACATGGCAGTCAAGTGAAGTCCCTGGTGACTGGAAAATGGGAAACATTGCACCCATTTTTAAAAAGAGTAGAAAGGAAAAACCTGAGAACTACCAGCCTGTCAGCCTCACCACTGTGCCTAGGAAGATCATGGAACAGATCCTCCTAGAAGCTATGCTAAGGCACATGGAGGACAGAGAGGTGATTCAAGACAGCCAGCATGGCTTCACCAAGGGGAAGTCCTGCCTGACCAACCTAGTGGCCTTCTGCAATGGAATGACTACATCAGTGAACAAGAGCTACAGATGTCATCTATCTGGACTTCTTGACACAGTCCTCCACAACATCCTTCTCTCTGAATTTGAGAGATCTGGATTTGATGGGTGGACTGTTCAGTGGATAAGAAGTTGGTTAGATGGTCACATCCAGAGAGTGGCAGTCAATGGCTCAATGTCCAGATGGAGATGGTTGATAAGCAGTGTCCCTCAGAGATCCGTATTGGGACCAGAACTATTTAATATATTCATCAATGACATGGACAGTGGGATTGAGTGCAACCTCAGCAAGTCTTCAGATGACACCAAGCTGAGTGGTGTCACTGACATGCCTAAGGGACGGAATACCATGCAGAGGGACAAGCTTGAGAAGTGGGCCTGTGTGAACTTTATTAGATTCAACAAGACCAAGTGCAAGGTCCTGCACCTGGGTCAGGGCAACCCCCAGTATCAATACAGTCTGGGGAATGAAGGGATTGAGAGGAGCCCTCTGGAGAAGGACTTGGGGTTACTGCTGGCTCAAAATCCGAACAGGAGACGGCAGTGTGCGCTGACAGCCCAGAAGGCCAACCGTATCCTGAGCTGCACTCAAAGAAGCATGGTCAGCAGGTCAAGGGAGGTGATTTTGCCCCTCTACTCCACTTTTGAGAGACTCCATCTGGAGTACTGCATCCAGCTCTAGAGTCCTCAGCACAAGAGAGACATGGATCTGTTGGGGCAGGACCAGAAAAGGCCACAAAAATGATCACAAGGATGAAACACTTCTGCTGTGAGGACAGGATAAGAGGGTTGGAGTTGTTCAGCCTAGAGAAGAGAAAGCTCCGGGGAGACCTTATTGTGACCTTTCAATACTTAAGAGGGGCTTATAAGAAAGATGAGGATAGACTTTTTAGTAGGGACTGTTGCGATAGGACAAGGGATAATGATTTTTAATTAAATTAGGGGCTATTCAGACTGAACATAAGGAATAATTTTCTTTTGTTATGAGGGTGGTGAAACACTGGCACAGGTTGCCCAGAGAGGTGGTAGATGCCCCATCCTTGGAAATATTCAAGGTCACATTGGAATGGGCTCTGAGCAACCTGATCTAGTTGAAGATGTCCCTGGCATTACAGGGGTGTCAGAGTAGATGATCTTTTCAAGGTCCCTTCCAAGGCAAACTATTCTGTGATTCTGTGATTTTCCCCTTCTTTTCCTCAACTTCAGTGCATCCTGAGCAGAGTAGTTTTTTCTGCAACATATGCACAGGCAAGTGCCTCTAGTGGTGAAACACCATTTGGTTTGAAGGTATTTGCAATAAATTACAGGAATATTTATTTTTTTCTGAGAGCACTGTTTAGAGGAGAGACTGCAAATTTGAAAAAACCTTTCCATAGGGAAATGAGATGTCTTTCAAATGCAGTTAGGTGCTTTAAACTGACTTGATATGACATGTTTAATTTTTAATTTAAAAAACAAAAACAACAAAAAAAACCCCAAACAAAAAACACCCCACAAACAAAACCCCTCCTAATTCACCTGAAATCAATTTGATCTAAAATATTCCAAATTTCAACAACCTGGATGATCTAAGAATGTGAAAACACTACATTACTGCTAGGAAAGACTGAGAGGTATTGTTATTAAATGTTGTAAATATCTCAAGGTTAAAAAACAGGGAAAGACATCTATTGAGCTAGCAAAAGCAAACCAGAACTGAAACTAGAGAAAATAAATACAAACTGCCCAAATAAATGAAAGCTGTAAATCAGAAGAAAGTGTGAGATGTTACTCACAATAGGTGTAAGAAACCCAGCCCTTTTAAAGATGGAGTGGTATATATATTTATAAAAAAAGTTTGCTATTTATCATAGAATCATGGAACAGCTCACGTTGGAAGGGACCTCAAAAGACCATCTGGTCCAACATTTCATGTGAAAGGAAGCCTAGATGAGATTATCTAACACCCTGTCCAATCGCAGCTTGAAAATCTCCAGTGACGGGGACCCTACCAAGTCCCTGGGGAGGTTATTCCAGGGAATTATTGTTCTCACTGTAAAAAAAATAAATAAATAAAATAAAATAAAAATCTTTCTTATATCCAGATGAAATGGCACCAAAGTACTTTACATCACCAAAGAACTTCATAAATCAAGATCCCAGTGTATCAACTGCCAAAGTTGGCTCACTTTCTTTTCTAACGAAAAAAAATTGGGGATGTAAAATCATTTTCCCAAGAAAACTGTATTTCTGTGAAGGCTGAATTTCCTGCTAGGAAATCCATTCTGATATGCCATCACCCATACACCATGCATCTAGGTCTTTGAGATAGCTTCAAAACAGGCAGCACAACCTTGAGCTCTCTGTCTTTAATCCTTACCAGTAAAATGCAGCTAGTGAATCTTTCTTTTCTACTCACCTAACATTTTCAAATAACTTGTTAAAGTGGATGAAGGTATCTATTACCTCTTGTATTCAATCTGAGTTAAATGTCAAAATACACCTGAAGCCCTGGTCTCTGTTCTCATAGCTTTTCTCTTACCGTGTATTCTTACAGTAACTAGTACAATGAAACTAACTTTGCTGAGATTTCTGGTTTATAATGAATAAATAGTTTGGGGTTCCCAGAAAAATATAGAAAAATATGTCTTTCATAATTAAAATTAGAACTGTCTATGCATTAGAAGAATTTTCCAAATAGCTGAAATGAGTGGATAGATCTGTGCACTGATACCTCAAAAAAAAAAAAAAAAAAAAAAA
>NW_010340969.1:13385-35217 GCF_000700745.2 Antrostomus carolinensis
CCCCATTGTGTTTGCCACATCACAAATTTCAGAGACTTCCTAGGGGTAACATTGCTTGACCAGAATCCCAGTGTGATCACATTGTCAGAGGTCCTTTAAACTGCAAATCTTGATCAGAAACTGTGGTTATTACTTACAAAGAAACAATGCTTATTAACCATCATTTGTGATCACTTTAGCATCTATTCTTACAGCTGCTTTCTGAATCTTTCAGCTTTGCATTCATCTGTTGCAGCTTCTTTGCCCCAAATACTCTGCACAAATTTACAGAACTGAGGAAGATGGAGTTCTGGTAATACCTAATAAGCTGTTACTGGTTTTCCTAAGCAAGTCAAGCTGCTTAGTGTTTCTCCCTTGTAGAGGTAGACGTAGTTGTGTGTGTCTAATATTTCTCTTAGAACAAGCTGCTCAGATAATGTCACTGCTACTAAAAAATGTCAAGGACATACTTATGTCTAAGTTGAAATACTCTTCATTAAAATGAATGATTGGCTCATATTTGAACAAGCTGCATGATTGGCCGTCTTTGTGTAAAGCCTTCACACTCCTCTTTTAAGAAAGAAGCACATTCCTCTTAGTGCCAAAAGCTTAGATCCCAGCCACTGTGAAGGTGACTCTAATACTTCAGACAAACTAATATTGGCTAACCTTGACTTGATGCTGGCAGGTTTCCATTCCATAATAAAGTTCACTAGTCAAGGTCTTGTGAGCATTCCATTTTGAATTGTGTGTAGAGGCCTGACTTTGTTCCACTATTAAAAAGAGAAAAAAAGAACAGCCCTATAGGGTAGGACAATTCAATTATACCTTTAACCTCAGGTGAAGAAAACTTCTGAAGTTTTCTCTCCCGCCCCAGAGAAAAAATGCTGCAAATTTGATTTTGAATCTCCTGACATCAGAATAAGTCAAAACATTTTTGTTCTTCTGAAGAGGATGGGGCATGAAAGTAATATGACATGCAACATGAAATCAGCACATAGGATGTGTGTCCCACACTTGGAAATAACAGGCAATTGATTTAAAAAGAGCCCTGGAGACATGGACAGCAGCAGTAATTCCTAGATGCCACACAAGGCAGTCTAGGACACTAATCACCAAGAGGTGACCCTTGTACTCTGAAGTCAGCCCTTAACGCACTATCCTGCAGGCAATTCTGAGGCTGAACACTTTTTAGTGCCACATAACCCCATGAATCCAGACATAGTCTGCCATGTGGCAACAACAACAACAAAAATCCACTGTATGCACTGAAGGCCTGTGCTTAGTAAAACTGTGCTACAGTTTGTGGTTTACAGCAGTTTCATAGGAAGGCCTCATCCCGCTCAGAAAGGTTTTGAATGATCCCTTCCAAAGGGCAGTTTAATGGCTCAGAAATCCATCGATAGAAGCAGGTGCCTGTCCCTCCCCATGCAATACATTTCAAAAGCAGTTCAGCAATAAACTGAAACTTCAGAAACGACAAATAACAGCATACCTAGTTAACATTCCTATGAATCATTAAGAACTTACTTTAGTTGGATTTCAAAAGGCGTCTAGAATGAAGGAATTCTTTTTTCCAAGATGTTCACCTTTATTTTTGCTATGTTTCCATTTGAAACCTGGCTCTTTCAGACAAAGCCCTTAGTGATTTCAGAAGCAATGCATTGTTCTCTGCCACCCCAGAAAGAGAAGTTTCTTAAGAAGAGCAGGTAGACATTCATCTTTTAGCTGATCAGCTATTAATTCTAGATTAATAACATCCATTGACGTATGGACTGTCCAAATATTTCTTAAACCTTTTGATTGTTTGACACTGTGGTGAATTTAGCCAATTTACTAGCAAGCAATTGAGTTTCACATCTGACTTTTTTCAGCCCTTGCTTGACTCCTCTTCATCTGCAGGACATGGAGGTGGACATTTGTGGAGCCTGGGCTTTATTTGCACAGTGTCCAGTAAAACAAAACTGTCCCCTGTGATTGTGAGCAACAAATACTAACAAAAAAGGAAAGGTAAGTCTCGGGTTGTGTGGCTGAGTAACTACATTTATAGCTACATAAAAATCAGAACACATCCACACAGAATCCCCTTCAGAGGTGGAGAATCACACAAAAGCCCTCCATTATCGCCTTTACAAGACCAATTCATTTGCAGACTTGAGCATTTAAGAAGCACAAGCATCTTGTGGGAATAGACACTTATTCCTGACACGACTTTGCTGAGTATCAATCTTGATAGCTTAGAACAAAGGAAAAATGACAGCATATTTAAATCAGGAAGGGCACAGTGAGCATGTAATTGGGAGAAAATCTCTGGTGAATGCCCATCAGTGGCAGAAAAGGGCATTGTTTTAATGATTTACATGAATGAGAAAAGACAACTTAATAATTGCCAGAAGTACACTGGGATAAAAAACTAAAAAGAGATTGTTAGAAAAGCACAGGAGTCAACTCAAAAATTTAAAATGGCAAATTGCTATAAAGGAAAACGGGAAATAATTTATGGGAAGATTTAACATGTTCACATTTGGTTTTTAAAATCAAAGCCTATGCATGCAGTCACAGTTTAAGCTAGGATCTGGGAATGCAAACTCTAATTTGTGGTATAGATTTCTGAATACTGCCAGGGCACATCAGCAAATCCAGGCAGGGGAACGTGAGCCATTGCTGAACATCTAGTACCCTGCCTAACCCAGAGGTATCTCCAGAGAGTATGGGAGGTATCCTGTCTGTAAATGTACATTCTCAGCCTAAAGACCTCTGCACTGACATCTCACACAGAGTCAACTAGCAAGATATTTAGTAAAACCTTCATGTTCCATAAACATGCACACAGAGGCATTTTAAAATGCAACTGCAGTGAATATACAGGACTCCGCACAGCAGCATTTCAATACTTTTTTCAAACCAATTATGAAACAACAAGTCATCAGAGTCAAGCTTTTTAAAAGGTACATATTTGTTCATAAATGGCATACTTTTAAACATCTGCTAAATTATAGTTACAAATAATTCTACCCAGTTTTCTGATTTCTGTCCTACTTCCAAGAGATGTGATAAGAAAGAAGTGCTTTTACTTACCATGGGATTTCAGGTAGATTCCTGTGAATATCAGAACGAGACAGTACTTGCGTTAAAGCCAGATTTCCATACTGCAGAGAAATGGGGTTGCTCAGGAGGCCATTCGGTTTTTCCACTGGCCTGCCTAGTCCCCAAACTGCCCAATATTTCTCCTTAGTTAAGAACTTCAAAACATGATAACATGGTTGAAGTAGATTTTTTTTTTTTTTTCTCTACAGATTTTTTAGATGTTATGCCCCAGCACAGCAAGAGAGCCAGTGACTATCCATCAGAATTTGGGTAGTGTACAGTAGTCTTATGGACAGACACCTTCTGTCACCAGGAATTGCTCCTTCATTCTCCACTCTCAGAGCAGCTTGAATTCAATATGTCAGCAAAGGCTTAGCACACTTCCTAGTATATTCAGGATTCCCATTCATCCTCAGCCCCACAGGCAAGGGAAAGTAATTTCATGAGAATGCCTGGATAAGGAGTAGTCACAAAATTTTAAATCCCTTGCAAAAAGCTTCTTATATCCACAGAGTTCTGACATGGAAGTAATGGCATATTTAGGCTGGTTTACGTGCTTTCTGGACCACCTTACGGCCTCTGACATCTTTCCAAAGCAGGACAAGGAATAGTACCAGCACTAACCATAACAGGTCCCTTCAGATAACCTATCCAGCTTTGATCAGCCTTAAATGCATCACTACCCACCAGATGTCATTCTGCAGAGGTCAGTCATTATGGGTTGCATTTACTTTGTTGTCACTATGTGTGTTTTAAAATCAAGCCCTCTTCTGTACCTGTATAGCAACCACACAAGCAACATGCCAGAATACCAGTATTTTTTAACCTATTTTTTTGAGTCAGAGGAAATGCCAAATACCTTATCAACAAAACTGGTTTTCAGAGTCTGTAGTAAGGGATCTCTTCTACACTTTACATAAGACTAAATGCCACCTGCCACATACCTCTAGGAGGGAGGGTGTCACACTTGCAACATTCTCCTCTGAACTGACTGGCAGAGTTGGTAGTGCAGGAGGCAAAGGCACTCTAAGCTTTCCACCACAGAACAGGAAGCACATTTTCTGTACCCATGAAGGCCTGGTACAGTTTTTCCTCAAGTTCATCTTAAAATCTGAGTGGAGAAAGGGGGTGAAAAAAGGGAATTAGACTCCTTTTTAGAGGCAAGTGAGCAACAGTGATGCCAGTATTTCCCAGTAATAATATTTCAGGAGAGATATAGCCCCAAGTTGCACTTATTCACAAAGTGCCCTTAATATTTGGGCAGCTTTTGGTTGGAGGAGACAAGCTCTGAAACATAAAACCCAGGCAGCCCAGCTTCACAGTTGTCTCTCAGGCTAGTCAAACACCACTGCTCCCATCCCGGCTGACCCTGGTATCTCCCGGGACCCTGGAAAGGAAAGTGGAGAGCTTGAAGGCAGAGCCCTTCATTGATGCAGTGACTGGGAAATACCCATGATTTTGCAAAGACTATGATTAGGAAGCTTGCAGAACCTTTTTCTGTTACCCCAAACCATTCTTCAGACCTAGACATGACTGAGTGAAGCAGATTTTAGTGAACAATTCTGCTGTAGTCTTCCTGTAGTACAGTGCAAAACATTACCTATAACCCTTCTAAACACAAAATTGCAAAAAACATTAAAATTGCAAGCCACTGTTATTGTACAAAAACCACATACATTAATTACTGATTGTGTCTGATGATCCTTTTTAGCACCATGGAAAGCCATACTAAATACCAGTTGCAAGTTAAAAAATCTGGAAATTATGCATTAAGTAATCCAAGTAGTTTGGAAATCTTGTTTTTCCTCGAGCTACAACAGATGTCTGAAACCTTAAGGATGAGCTATGAAAGTGACACCAAAAGGGGTCATAGAAGTTACAGAACACTGCTGTTGCTTTGTATACTAGCAAGACTTCAACTTGTACCCTAAAGCTGTCTAATTGACTATGCATAATATTAATCTACATGTCAGTTGCTCGCTTGTACTGTCCCTAGTTACAAAAAACTCCTCTGAGGAGTAATAGCCCACATACTGCTGTTGCAGATACACTCAGATTAACATGGAACATGAGATAGTACTTTTATATTGCACAACCTGCTTTCCCATTTCTTGATGGAGGCTATTTATGATTGATAGAAGCACTTTTTAGAGGGACTATATAGAACTGGACATTACACTCTTGTTTTACAGCATGTGTTTTGGACTTAACAGTAAGAAATTCTGGGGCTTATTGAGTTGGAATAGAAGAAATCAAGCTTGTGTGTTTTGCTTGGTTATAGGATAGTCATAAGCTACCAATATGATGACAATTTGAATAAAACAAAATGCAATTTTGGAATATATCAAATGAAGTATTTCCATAACATAAGCAACTTCTGTTCAAGATAGATGAATCTAGAGAGGAGCAGCTGCAGAAGTGGATTTGTAGGATAATCAAGAGTGTAGAGGCTTTTTACAGGAGGGAATGAGAAAAGATTTGGCTATTGAATTGAAGAAACATCATCTCAAACACCCATAGGTATAAACTGTTTGTGAATAAACACAGGCTCGAAGATAGAGATCGATGAGCATTGGCTCTAAAAGAGCCTATTGGTTGGAGTTGTGAGAACAAAGAATATTAAATCTAAATATTATCAAATATATGTATAAATAATATTTTGATCTGTTTAGGAAGTGATTCTTTAAATTATCTACAATAGGAGAGGACTTGATTCATTAATGAAAGAGATTCCTTTAAATCCTAAAGCTATCATATTACAGCAGAGCAGTTGGTTTAGTTATACATCCAGTGCCAGATAATGGTATTTAGCATGCAATGACTAACTCTTGAAAGCACTTCAGGGAAACTTCTACATTTATACTGGGATTTTCAGGTAAACCAAAGCTTATAACTTTGTGTACATGCAACATTTGCCCATATAGCACAGAGCTGCCGAAGAGGACAAATAAAAAGAAAGATTCAGACACTGCTGCTGACAGCATAGCCAGTGGTCCTTTTCAGTGCAATTTACAATTACAAACAGACAAACCCTCCAAGAGGAGCACTCCTCTTGAGAAGGGCAAGTCCTTGCCATGGACATTCTGTCTCTGTCAAATACAGAAAAAAGGGCTACATGAACTATTGATCTAAGCCTGTAGGAGTCTTATGCCTAGAAACAAGAATTTTGCAGCCTTTTTACGAAGAACTGCTATGCAGATTCTACAGTTCGCAAAGAAAAAATTTTCTTGGAAAAATCAGCAAGAGTTATTATGCTTGATGAAGTACAGACAACTACATAAAATTGTCAGTAAAATCAGGCTCCAAGGTTTTTAAATTCATTATATCACAGGCCTGTGATGTGTGAGAAGTGTGATCTTTTATTGTTATACCACTTTTCAAGTTCTTCCAAGACTGAAAGACTAAAAAGACAAAAGTAATCCTTCCCCTAAAAAACCTGTTCACCTATAGTGAATCTAAGACTGTTTCCAAGAAATATTTTACAGAGTTAAAAGCTAGAAGCAGAAAAAGAGAGATTTATTTGCTACAAGGGTGGTATCTGGCTGACTGCCATGCAGTCAAATCATGCACCATTTGAGGAAGGAGATCCCAAATTCTGAGAAACTCTTCTGTATTCACTTGTCTCAAAAGAATCCCACTATGAACCTATGCTGCAGTTATGAAAATCCACCGAAAGCAATGAAAAACAGGCACTCAAATCTAGTGTTCCATACAGGAAACAAACACACTGAAAATCCTTTTACAACCCATAAGCTCTGCACAACTTCAGGTTCTTGGCTTCTACGAGAAGTTTTTTGTTTGGAAATAAATCCACTTCACCGCCAAATAAAAACTGAAGATAAATTTAAGAGCTAAGTGAATACGGAAGCACTTTTCTGAAGTTCTTAGCTAAGAAGCAACATTCACAGCTGAAATGTTTCACGAACAAAACTTCTGCCTGGGTATAGCATTTGTCATAGCTAATACATCTGTTCTACTTCATACACTTCTCAGCATGGATGTATGTGGAGTAATACATTTATGGCTGTTCCCAAGAAACTTGGCTTCTGAGACGTGAACAGAATTTGCTTTAAAGGAAGAAAAGAAAAACTAAAGAGATGGAAAGAGCTGATTTACTGTTTCCTTTTCTGCCTCTTTTATAATTTCCTTGGAGTAGTTTCTATTCATAGAAAAAGAAGAACATACATGCACAAATTAATTTGCTTGTGTTGTTTACAACATCCGACATCCTTATGCTGACTTGTAAGAGTATTATTGCTAGTATATAAGCCTTAAGCGACACAACAGCCAATACTCAGCTCTACAGAGACAATAAAACACCTCCCAGGCATCCTTGAAGATCCAAAAGAAATTGGTTATATTGTGAACAATTTTAACAGCAGAGATAAAACAGACACAGTTAGTAACTGGGAACCTGAGGTCTATGCTAATGACACATCAAAAGTAGTGTAAAGTTTTCCCTGCAGGTGGTCGGGCAGATGAAATGTTATAAATTAGCAAAAAAGAACTCTGATTTGAGTCTTCTCCCCATTCCTGTCTTAACATCTCATGTGGAATTAATTTTCTGCAAGGAGAACTATGCAGAAGCAGAGGCAGAATGGCATGCCTTAAAGCCTTTTTGACATCTCTTTACACATCTGCACTTTATGTAAGAAATATTCCCTACTACAAACATGACTAACCTCTTTATGTCACTAATATTCTAGTATTTTATCTGATTCCTTAATTAACTGACTTTTAAATCAAGCTTTTAAAGCAAACTAGTCAAGTATGAAGGAATCAGAAAGGTGCTTTTTTTTTAATATAGACACTTTCTAATCATTGTACCTTCTTGCAGCCCCTGTCCAAGTATGCATTTTTAGTGTTGGTTTCTGTGCATCTCATGAGTTATTTAAAGATGTTACTTTAGGTCAAGTTGAAAATAAGGTGACTCCTTTAAAAAAAGTTTTAAATGGAGCTGCATGCTTTGAACAAGTATGACAACCTTTTCCTTTCACCTCAGTTTTACAGCTACTGAGATGTAGTTATTAACTGATCTCTTTCTCTGGCCTTTAATAAAACTTGGCTCTATTGTGTGCCTGGAAGAATAGTTCTTAGAATAATTTCCAATTACTTTTCACTCTACAACATGCTCTGATTAATTACTAATTGCTTCACATAATTTGCTGGACTGTATTTTTGGTTTACAACAATTAACTTTTCTTTAAACAGATGGATGCTAATATATCACACAGCCTTGAAAACTTCTATTACAGTGGATCTACCTAAATGAAATTCAGCTTCATTTCAGTAACATTTGCCAGGTGGTGCAATGCTTTGATTATTTTGTATTGGGATTATAAACTTATCTTCTTTACATGCTTAGAATTGTTCTGTGAAATTTCTACCTAATGTTCAGTTTATGGCTGGGAACACTGAGCTTAGGAACAAGCCTCTTGTGTATTAATACAAAATATGATAAATTTAATCTCTTAACATATTTAGTTGCTACTCATGTAAAAAACAAGATGGTTGTTTAATTTTTGTACTTGTAAATACTTATTTGGTAAATTAAATAATTCAGTGTGCTTTTCTAAAGCATGCTGGCAAGAGCCACCTCAGACTTTCAAATGAAAATATAAATACTATTCTACATACTATTCTTACACTGATCCAACAAATTTAAATTTAAATCTGGGCAGTTGCTATCTAGCTCTAATACAGTGACCATTAAAAAAGCCAAATACTCTGAATTCTTCACTACTCCAGAAGAAGGAAACCAGTGATGAGAAGTTCTGACACTGTGGGCTTGGGAAATGGCTGGGTAATCCAGCAGAGAAAGATACAGGTGTCTCTGCACTGAGGTAGCCAAGGAAGTGTTTCGTCTGACTCTAACCAGCTCTGAGTCACCTGAGCCCACAGGACTTCCAACACTGCACCTGCAAGGACGTACTCATTCAATAGCAAACTCAAACCTGAGTTTATTCTGTGGATTTATGTGGATTCTAGATCTTCTTAGATCTAGGTCATTCTAGATGTTCCCAGTCCTGGGAACCAGAGGCAAAGATAACCCCAATGTTAGTCAAGGGGAAGGAGCTGCACAGGAATGTTCCCTTCATCTTTCTGAGCTTGAAGACAGAAGTTTGTCCCCATGGCAGAGCATGCTCAAGGAATTGAAGACAAACTATGGTGCTGTGCTGCAGCTATGGGGGATGTGAATTGCCACTGAATCGAGGCAAAAAAACAAGAAACAGAGCCTAATGTCCTCTTTATCTCCATAAAATGGTTTCCCCAAGACGTCAGTGCCAGGGTTGAGATTTATTCTGTATCTCGAGCAGTGTAAGCAACTTGTGGACAGCAGCTAGTATATCCTGCCATTCAGAATGAGTCTCCATGGTGGCAGAATGGCTCTTTGGAGCCCTTCATCCACAGTCAGTCCAAAGTTTAGCCAAATCTTCCAAGGCTAACAGCAGATAGGAACCCCTGTCATGGGCCAATACCCACTGAACTAAGTGCTAAAAGAATAAGGACAGACACAACCCGTTCCCCACTGTAAAACAGAGCAACACCAGTGCAAGGAAAACAACACAAAGAATAGAAATGCCCAGCTAAAATCACTCATTCACAGAAGCAATCATTCTCAGGGGCCCCAGAGACTACACCAGAGAGGTACTAGAACATTCAGATCCAATATCTTCCCGTCTTCTGTATTTTACAGGCTGGAAGCTTTGTGTGCAAATGAGGAGAGCAGGAATAGCTGTACAGCTGGTGTGCTGCCACGTCCCCACGGTATTCTCCTCATCTCCACATACAGAACCAGCAGTGCTTGCTGTGACAAAGAGCACTGCTATAAAACAGACAGAAAAGGAAAGGCAGAACAGACACAATATTGGTTATTATTAAGCATCCATAACAAAGTGGAAAAATGTTTTGTTTTGCTGTTATAAAACTTATTCAGTGTTAGTGGAGACATTGTGGAGTTTACACAAGATAATTTCTCTAAGCACTCAGGAAAAAAGGAAATGAATGTTCAGCATTTCCACTTGCCTTATGAAAAATTCTGAGTCTAAATACGAAAAAGGCAATATTTGTCTTAAAAATTTCACAAAAGGATAATGGGAGTTCTCACATGCCTTTAAGGGTCACCTTAATACCTTAAGGTCAGCTGTATGACAGGAGTTATCCAAAGCAAAATGACATCTGTAATTGTGAAAACTGGAGGTGAGTCACTTGCCAGACATTTCTGCATGACTAAATCGGTCACAGACACTGGTCCACCCCACACTTCACTGAGTCAAAGTAGTCTGTTCTAAAACTGGAAATGTCAGTGGATGGCATGGTAAAATATTTTTTTATCCCACTCTAGACCTTGACAGTTTGTGTCCTTCACTTCTCTGTTCTGTATTTCTATTCTAGTTGCACTTGGACACGAGGATTACCTGGTATTGAAGCTACAGGCGATTACATGCTATCCAAGTGCCTGAGGACTCGCACAGCAACAAGAGTATTAGACATCC
Organism: Antrostomus carolinensis; assembly: GCF_000700745.2. Classification (NCBI taxonomy): domain Eukaryota; kingdom Metazoa; phylum Chordata; class Aves; order Caprimulgiformes; family Caprimulgidae; genus Antrostomus; species Antrostomus carolinensis. The sequence goes on from NW_010340969.1 coordinate 23,948, forward strand.
AAGAAGTGCAAAGTTAGTACACTTATCCTGACAATAGTGATGTGTTGTGTCTCTGCAGCCTCCAGGTAAAATGCTGCTTAACACTTGTCTACCTGTAAAAGAGGAATATTGAAGTTTCATCTACTCAGATTATAACTACACATGCCATTATATTACATTCAAATCTGTTGCCACTAAAGAGGTGGACCTTCCAGGCACTGCTGCTTGCAGAAGTCTGATATGACAGGAAAACATCAGCAACAGATTTATGATAGAAATCAACAGGCATACTGGCTAGCGCTGATGGCTCTTTTTCCTCCCACGTACACAGAGCATCCTCACAGAGCACTGGAAACCCATCTGAGAACATGGACAAAAACACCCCTGCACTTAAATGCTCTGCTGAATTGAGCCTTGACAAATGTCCTCAAGACAGACTCGCCATACCTGCCTTCCAAGTCCATCTGTTTACTTTCAAGGATGAAGATGCAATAAAAGTCAAATCTATCTTGTTCCACTATGTCTTAGGTACTTTAAGTGCCTCAGTCTTAGTAATGCTAAGAGCTTACTATTTACAACTCTGTAACCTTTTACCTAACCCACTGAGGCAGCATTTACAAAGTCTCTGTGTCAATATTTTTGCTTTATTGTTCCCATCCTATTGTACTCTTATTGTTGCTCTCACAGACTTGTATTGATGGTGTTGTTATGGCAGGTTCTTATGTTCAAGTACCATGGGCACCACTGGCATGAGAATCACCTCTCTCCTTGCTCCCCTCCTTTCATTCCCTGTTTTTAGAGATTTTTTTTTTTAATATTAGAAAAATCCAAGGCACAGTGCACAAGGAAGCAGTTAGTAGCCATTTAAATCCTCTAACAAATATTATCCAATAATGTATGTGCACAGAAGCATGACAACCGATCAGTGTGCAACACTGGCACCTAACAGCAAACTCCAATCAGTACTAATAACATTATAATTGGGAAGAGCCCAGAGGGAGTTAGTGTGGGTCCTAATGAAAAATATATATAGCATTAGGGGAAAGATATCAAAACCTCACCATCATCACAGCCCGCTTTATTGGAGAGAGCCCCCAGAGGAGGATACTTGTCTGAGACCCTGTCCCTGCTATTCCCAGCTGGACACTGGGGAGTTTTCCCTTTCCCTTTTTTAATTTTCTCTTTTTTTTCTTCTTTTGATTTACTTGTCCTCAAGAGCAGCTTTAACCAGAAGATCCATCAACTGCAGACTGACTTCATTCATAAACCTTTTTGTAAATGAACCTGTCCCAAGACCTTTCATGTAACAGTCTCCTGGGCTACTCCCAGGTACCACTGCTATAAGTAGCAGAAACAGTAAGTTTCTTGCTCACCGGCAGCAGTGGTATCTCTGCACACATGCAGGTATGTATACATTCATATATCTTTATTTATGCTTGCAGGCACATTATGCAAACTGGCAAAAGAAAATTCATAATTCTCTTTTGGGGCACCCATCTGTTTCAGTGTTTCAGCATTGTTGTTTCAAGAAGAAATCCTTTTTTGACCTATTTTGACTTTTCTAGTGTACTCTCTTGTCCCTTCTAACTTTATCTCAAACTTGTAAAATGGTTGACAACAGATGGTTGTGTAAAACCCTTTTTGTTTGTCCTGATATATCTGTGAAAGCGAGTACAATATGCCATCCTAGTGTTCCCTGCAGCCACATATCCCCCTCTCTGCCCTGAAAAAAGTAACCATCTTTACTCAGTCTACTTTCTTTCTTCAAAGCTGCGATTTTGGAGTGTTACACAATGAAGCACTGAACAAATATCTGAAGGTCAGCTGCTTCCTCTTGCTTAAAGATGACTGAAAACAGCACATTCAAGGCCAGTAAGTCAAATGCCAGTCCCAGATGATGAGATGACCACTGGAGTCAGTGGTCATTGTCTGTTACAGTTGCTACTTCTGATGACAGAGCCTTATCCTGCTGGAAATCCTCAAGGCTCCTCTGCAGTGAGCTTTGTGCTGCAGACTGGGTCATCCCTACTATGGGTTTAAACCAGAGGCAAGTTACAGCAGAAGGGCAGACTGAGTGGCTCCTAGCTCTTTCTCTCTGCCAGTCATCCATGTTCAATTGATGTCAGAGCCCAGAAACAAGGAGGTAAAAACACTCAAATCATGCAAGTGTTTCACCTGAGTACGTGCTGCACAGTCTCCACTATGAACACAACAGCAGCAGGTCAACAGACTTAAGAGGCCTAAGTCTAAGGCTCAAAATTGGGCTGAAACCACAGTGAGGAGTCTCCTAATGTGGAGACAGCATCAGGAATAACAACAGGGTCTTAACATAGCAATATAATTTCTGGCAATCACAGGAGCAATCTACTACATGCATCTGGAAAGGGTCATTACCTGAGCATTTCTTCCTCAGCTGCTCCAGGAAAAGGTAATGCAACAGTCATATAAACCTGACTATTTGGTTAAATAGGCACAGAGGAATCCACTCTCTACAAGGCCTTTCAGAAAAAGACCAATCGAAAAATAGAGCAGAGGATAGGATTTTCACTTGAAAGTCTTGACTTAATTCAGTAGAATTCAAAGTAGCCCATCATATATGAAGCATATAGGATTCTTTCAGGTTTTATCTCTGGATTTTCTGGGGAAAAGCAAAGAGTCCAGACACTTGCTGCAGGTAAATAAGGTGTACTTCATTTTATATGCCTATAAAGGCGCAGCAATTTCAAGCTAGATTTCTGTAAGATCCCTCTCTGTGGGAAAGGCCATATTGTAATGTGTCCTTCCCCGTCCCCTGTAGCATTTCATAAATCCTTCTCTGCAGGAAACTGTATGTCCCAGTTGTCATATTCCAAAACCTCTCAACTGTTACAGATTTTACCTTGATCATGATATACCAGTCTTAACTATTCCTTTCAATAAAGCATGTTTTCTTACTCTCATACCTAAAAATAAGATTTCTAAATGTTGTGTTGCAAAAATGAGAGAAATAACATTATAGTTACAATTGTGTTATGAAAATTGGTTTATAGTTTTGTGTCCTAAAGGGATGGAAAATCAAGCCAAATAACATAATACAAAAGGCAGTTTCACAGAAAAAGAACTCCCCAAAATGTTCATAGCACCTGCTATTGTTTACTAATATATTAAAACTTGCTGACAAAATTATTTCTATGCAATTAAAAAAAATCAGGTGTATGTCTACCATAGATTATATTTTAAAATATACATCCATGAATTCAAATAAGCCACCCTTTAGCAAAATACCAGACAAATATAAAACTGTATTTCCAAGACCCTGGAACCTTTGAAATCTATTGCCTAAATCAGAGTTCACATTGAAGACTTCATTCTGTTGCAAGGATACCAAATATATCAGAAAGGAAACATAAGCTGCTACATTTCTGTACCTAAGGATCAATTTCTTCTCCTTCTTCACCCTGGGTATAATCTAGTCCTGAAAATCCAGCTGTATTTGAGGAATGTTCCCATTTAAAATTGACATAGGGCATGGACACACAGAAGAATCAAGGAAATTCCTCATTGCCCGAAATAGAGAAGAATGATGCACAAAAGATGGTACCCCTCCCTTCAAGTTGTTACCTCTGCCCTGACCTGTCTTGTTTTACCTCCATTGCAGTGCTCAGATTTTCCTGGGCACTTTATTCTCTTCCAGGGCTACCCAATCACTTGCGCTTGGCAGGTACCAGAAGCAGTAATCTGCATACTTCTGTCCAAAAGCTCCTTTTCTTCGGGCTGCTTCATTCATTTCAGCCACAGCTTTGGTCAAAATGTGACTGCAACAGAAATGTAAACCTCCTGCTTGCCAACAGCAGAGGAAGCTGTACTGCAAGACCCCACTGCTGCCTGGCATGCAGTCACTGAACCTGTTGGCTAAAAAGCCTTCTGAAGGCTGCAGCCCTAAGGGACTTCTATTGTCTTAGTCTCTTGTGTGTTTCCCTCTCCTCAGAAAGAAAAGAAAAAAAAAAAAAAAGGAAAACACCCAAAACAGAAAAAGTTTCAGAAAAGAGACAACTGAGGTGGTATTTCTGTGAAGGGAATATTGACCATCAATGGACAGAATAGACACTGTCAGCTCACTCCATTCCTGTCCCATTGTCTGAAATCTTATTCATCAGCTTCTCACTATTTCACATTAATTCCATAAATCAAATATGGGCACATAAAAAATATTAATCTCATTAGTAATGCTCTGAATTGGGTTATGATCATTCCTTATGCAGAGGTTATGGTTTATTGTGCTTTTGATTAATGTCTGTTTTAGACAGACAGCAGTGTATGACATGCTACTTGTCCTCTGAAGGACTGCATTGAAAGTGCAGGATGTGACTACATTTTTATGTCAGGCTATCCTGAGATCTGTGAACCTCATTTAAAATCAAACTGGTCATTAAAAACAAAAATGAAAAAATATTTTTTACAAACATATCCAGCATCCTCTCAGACATATCAACACATCTTTTGTAACAATGCTCCTCTCACAGAAAAAGGTATGAGTGGATAGCTGAGAAAATCCTCCTTAAGAATTTGCCTTTCAAAAAATTTTGAAGAAGTCATATCCTCCTTATCTCCTTTTTTTTTTTTCTTCATTTTACTACTTTTTTTTTTTCTTTTTCCAAATCTATACTATTCCTATAAATTTAAAAGAAAGACCTTCTACATAAGCAGTCTTCATAGAAGTCCAGAAAGTAGCCCGTGGTGTGTTGTCATCTACATTTTCAGGTCCTCTAATCTGTCCTTCTGAATCTTCCTCAAATTCACTAAACTCAGAGGACATCTTTACAAGGGAGTGCTATAATTACAATTTACCTCAGAACATCAGTCAATTTTTGTTTCATGTGTGGAGAGAACAGTTTATTACCCATCTTCATTCTTAGCACATTTACTTAATTTGCTGAGGCAAACCAGCCAAGTGTAAAATCAAATTATTTAAGGAAGATTATAGGATAATAAGGTAGTCAGCATTAGTATAATAATCATTGTAATCTGCAGAATATTGCATATTCTGTGTTTTATTGCAGAAAATAGAGCAATATGCTTGTGAGCAAGCTGCCTAGAATCTTCTAGTGACAAAAATATGCTGGTTATATATTTCTCTTTCTTAAGCAACTTTCCCTTTTAAACCTCATTCAGAAAAGGAAAGTTCCAACACTTGACTGCATCAAAAAGCATCAATTTACAGAACAAAGTTTAATCACACACTATCTTGTGTGATTCCTTCTGAACCCAGTAAAAATGAACCCAAAGTCAATGGAAAGTTTTCCCAGTGCATTTTATGTGCTTTGTATCATTACTTGTAGATCCCAATAGGTAGAGAGTCTGATCTTGGAGTAACCCTCCAGGACATCAGTGAGGCATCATCATCAACAGTGAAGTGAAGTGAAAGGCTAATTTTTGAAACTTTGCTCCACTGGAATTTTCAGATTAAGACTTTTTGTAGTATGAAGTTATTTTCTTAGCCCATCTGCCTGTGACATGACAGTAACTCACTAAGGAATGGGCAGGGATAGTGTCACAGAAACAACATTCCATGGAGATGCATTGTGTCTCTCTGTGAAACTGTCTTACTTCAAAAAACAGCTTTAAAAGTGTTCATAGGAAAATCATTAATAAAATTAAATATATAAGTGTGTTTAAAACACAACTCTCACTTAGGCTGACCTTGTAAGGTTGAACACATATAAAATAATCCTGGATGAGTTATGACTTCAATTCTCACATGATGTCTCTCTTTTTGTTTCAATTGACTGATGTGTCACTTTCAATTTTTCTATTTTAAAAGGGGGCAGAAAAAAGCACACAAAAAAGAGGTAAAAATTACCACTAAGTTCATCAAGATAAAAATCTCAATTCCAGCAATTGGTTCCCTTAGAGATATCAAGTGATGTCTCCTCTCATGGTTCGCCACAATGCTGAATTTCACTGTGTTTATTCTGTGCTATAATATGATCAGAAACTGCAACATCATTATCAGACAGATCTCACGGACTTCACTGGGACTTAGGCACAGGATTATAGCTTTCATGAGAGGGATAGAATTACTTGTGTGCAAATACTTTGTTCTTTTGTTCTCATGGCCTAATTTCCTGATGCCACAGGTGAAAAGTTCTGTATGTCACTATCTAATCTTAATGTATTGACCCACAGTTTCCTCCCTTTGGAAAATTTTCAGAACCTGAGACATATTTGACCTGATAAGATTTTCAAAAAATGGAAAGTATGTGAGCTAATCCTCTTTATCATTATCCTTTATTGAAAAGTATTTTATAAATATAAATCTGTTATTACATATATTACATCAAGCACATATAAATCTGTTTTCTACACATGTGTATTTTACATATGTATTTTACATATATGCATACATGTATTTCCATATATATGTACATATATCCATTTTCCATGCCTTTCTTAGATTTGGCTCATCTGTATATTTGGAATTTTCTTTTACATACTTCACATGCCTTAACTACTGAGCAATTTCCCTCTTTCTTCTCTCAGTACTGAAAGAAAAGTCTGTGCTGAAATAGCTAGAACAGTGCCTTCATCATCACGTTCCTCTCCTCCTCTCCCCTGCCTGAGCTGCATGCAGAACACATAGGGATGCCATGCTTTGTATTTCCTTATCTTTTGAAGAAAAATACATCAAAAATCCAAGCGGATGCAGTGTAGCAGCAACATAGAAACTCCTTAAGCCTCTCAGAAGCATCATACGTGCCACATAGCACAAAACAATTAGGAGATGAGAGATGATAAGAGCCAACACTGATTTTTAATAACGTGCTGTGATTCATTGGGCTACAGAAGATGTAAAGTACATTGCCCAGACAGTCAATAAGTAGAGCTAGATAAAGTACAGCACAAAGCTAATTTCTAAATAGAATTTTAAGCAATCACTGTTTATCATTTTGCCAGCCACAGACTCTAATGTCTTTGGGGCCTGTCTGGAACAACTTGAGGGATCAATCAACAGCTATCCATTAAAAATTATTTGCCTTTTATTTATAAATAAAATTTACATAGATGATTCACAAGTTACAGGAAAGCAGAAAATATCAGAAATTAGGTCCTGTCCTTGCCTCATGCCAGATCTTCCCAAATAACAGTCTTGCTCTTTCTTGTCCTCATCTGTTTCCTGTTTTTTTTGTGTGTTTTTTAAGACTATATCCCCAGTATTTGACCTCTAAACAAACACAAACTAAGCCAATCAGGAAACCCTAGTGACAGGAAACTTGAATCCATCAAAGTATGAGTCAGTTCCATCTCTAAGTGAAGAAATAGGTTGCCCTTGATTTCATAAAATGTTCAATTAGTCCAAGAAGCAGCTATTACCATCCTGGCACTTCGCCTGCATGCTCACAGTTGCACAGTAAAATCCTGCCTTTCCTCACCATATCCATGCACACTCCAAATTTGGATACTTGTTATTAACATAATTCAGTGATTCATTTTCAAACTCATCAGCAAACATGAAAACAAAAGAAATTACATTACACTTACTTCTATTGACTGTAACACAGAAGGAAAAGCCTAACCCAAAATTTTTCCTGGAAGCAAAAAAAATTTCCAATACTATATATGAAAACACCCTTTCCATAATAAAAAAGTGAACAAAATTTTACTGGGTTCACAACTACATAATTCATTGAACTGGAAAAATAAAAGATCAGGAATGTTACCCAGAAGTGTACTTCAGATGTACACAGGTGTTTCCACTAAAACTCCTCCTTAGTCCAATGACAAGAATTATACTGGTACAGAGAAATCAACTTATATATGTAGGTAGGGCACCTCTCCTGAAGCATTATCACCACAATGAGATTGCTGCAATACTATCTATATTGGAAAACAGCAACATACTACAATGACTAAAATAAGGTCCTTTGGTCCTTTTCAAGTAACCTAAACTCTCAGAGGATTTTGCATTTGATTGTTGGCAAAATTGTAGTGCTCAAAAATAAAAAAATCACTTGAAATCACTAATGTCATCACAAGTGCGGGTTTTAGATCATGTCTCTTGAATGAAATTAAATATACTTCTGCATAAAAAAATGTTATTCACCTTAAAAGAAAGGTAGGTGAACTGCTGTGACCAAAGTTTCTCCATATAGTACATAACTGGTCCTTGTACGCTGTAGGTTAAAGCACCAAACTACTGACACCGAACTTTAGATCAAAGCATGGATGCTGCCATGGAGAACTGTTCCCTCAGAGATTATGTGTATCAAAAGATACCACAGAGCTTCAGAAAGCCTTGCAGAACATATGAGGGTAGATGTTTCTTACAGTGAACAAGGAGGAGTTTAACCATAAGAAGCCAAACAAAAAAAGACTACTACTTTTAGAAAGGAAAAAAAAAGAGAAAAAGAAAATACTTCCTCTTCCCACATAATCAATTAAAACATATTCGTTAGCATCACAGCATGTAGGTATGTCTCAGCCTGTAAACAAACCAAGCCCCTTAGTCTCATTAGGAAACCAGGACACATTCAAACAGGTCCATTGAAATCTGGCAAAAGACATTGTCTACAGCAAAGCACAAAGGGACAGTTCAGAGCTATGCTGGAGAGGTTGTTTTCCTTTTCTCACAGACAGTTTAGTTTGCAGCCAGGTTGAGAAATAAGGATTACCATTTCATGAAACACTGCAGGACTAACACGAAATAAAAGTACCCTCAAACAGTAATAGATTAAGAGTAAGAGCAACAGAGGAAAACTAGTTCACTGTACCCAAGCACAGTAACAATATTGATCACTTGCTAAGTGTCCATTTCAGATTTCTGCATCACATTTTATGTTATTACTGCTCCCAAAACTACATTATTTAAGCATTTGAACAGAAATATTGCAGAAAACATAAAACATGTATTTTATCTTTCCATTTGCCTACACTGCTCATGGAGTTTTCTCCAAAATTGTCTCCAAAATTATTCACCATTTCATAATTTGACCTTGTCAGATAACACAATCAAACACTTCTGTCAAGTGATATTTGGAAACCCCCCAGACACTTCATATTTGGAATTGGCACTCTTTCTTCTAATGTCATGAGATAGCATTACAGTCCTGTGCTTTTTCAGGGAGAGTGGCAGTACACCTTGCATCTCTTTGCAACCATAAAAGATTTCAGTGTAATTTTTGCAAGAGTAGATACGGTATACAGCAATGTTCTGTCCAATTTTCCTCCAATTATTTCTCTTTAGTCTTTTTAGAGGTTTCAGCTTTTGTCCTAAAATGTTCTCTAACCCAGCAGCTATACCTCTCAGATGAAGAAATGTCAGTTCATCGGTAGAAGTAGTGCCTTTGTTTAATGTTCCATTTTCCTTCTACATGGAGAATGCAATGCAAAGACAAAATATTTTTATTGTAACCAAGATGGTCTCACTTGAAACTCACAAATAAACACCCTGAATCCTTCAGTAAGTCACTAGTGCAAAGCTATATACAGCTGAGGGTGGTAGCTACAAGTGTATTTTGGAAAGGAGAGTAAAGAAATTATGCAAACAGGTTGATGAGACATTTAGTATTACTTCGCTTCTCATGGCAAGTACATCATCATTCCCTCAACTCTAGCCACCCATCTTCTAAAAATAGCCTTCTTGGAAGGCTATTTTTATCTTGGAAAATGATCCTCAAATTTAAAACAAACAAACAAACAAAAAAACAAACCCCAAACAACACCAGAAGCAAAGTGATTCTCTAAAGCCCTCTCCAAAACCCCAGTCAAATTAATCCTAGTTTAAGAGTATTTATGAGCCCTCAGAGACCTTCACAGTACCCTAGTACCTCATTCCAGAGACGTTTCCATTTGAGACCCTGGTCTAGTTTACCCACTTAGATGAAGTTGGTTGATTCAGCTTTAAACTCAGATTACCATCTTTACTAGTAGTTCAGAAGATGCGATAAGCTATCTGTGAATTTAATCCACAGAACTGAAAAGTACTTCACATATTGGGAAAAACAAATTAATCATACAAAGCCGTCCTTTCAAGTCTTAAACACTGGCACAGCTCCCCAGTTCTCGTTCATCTGTGCTGTGGTGCGTAGAGCATCAAAGCCCATTCCCAGCATGTGGCCCAACATGTATCCCACATATCAGGACTGCGGTGACATGACAGATGCATTCAGGCTGCCTGTGTTAGACTATTACAGAGGAAAAAATGATGACTAATTAGCAAAATACAGAACGGGGTGCAATGATGTGAGTCTGAAATAATTACTCAGAAAACATCAGTGCAGGAAGGGGCAGCTGCAGTAAATAAAATACAAGAACAGGATGTGAGAGATTCAAGTTCACTTTTCAGCTCAGTCACAGATGTCCTGAATAGCTTTGGACAACTTAAATGGACCAACATTTTCTGATGTGGATACCCATATTTGTGCATTAAATTTCACAGTTTCACCAGTGTTAATACTTCTGCATGTCTGACCGTCACCGCATTTTGACACCTCAAATACAAATTTAAAAGTCTGAAGTTTAAGTACCTTCACTTGAAAAGTAACTTTTTAATCTTAGTGTCTCAGCTTTCAGACTGAACATCATGTAGTAGATGCTAAAAGATCTGTTGTGTTGGTTGAGAAACTGATGGATTAGTGATGGTAATAATAGCAATGATGACAAAAAGATGAAAACCCTAAAATGAAATAATGTACCAAAACATCAGTATTATGGTAAGCTTCACACTGAGGCCCTGAGGAAAGATCATTCCATTTGACACAGCATTAATGTGGCTATTAGAGGAGTAATGTAAATTATTTGCAATACCATATCTTCTGCTAAATGCATTTCAAAGCGGGAAAAAATGCACCAACAGATACAGTATTTGTTAGATTAACAACTTCCATCTAGCCTTATTTGAAAAGAAATTAAAAAGATGTGGTCTATAGGACCCAGGTTGCATACTGATGCTCTCACACCACACCCCAATTGTAGCATACCAGTGCATGCCCAATAGAAAATGATGTAGTTGAGGTAACATATAAACAATCTCATTTTCTCACGTCACCATTGTCTATGGTACATTTTTTGTTTTCACCTGGATTGTTCAGGATCCAGTAAAGATTGTCCAAGCTTCATAGCTGTCATGATGGTGGATTTTTACAGCATCATAAAAGAGAAGCATAAGCACAGTAACAGTTTTGCAAATAAACCACATGCCACTTCTTACCTAAAGAGCTATTTCAAGTTTTCAACTGTCATTTCAACTTACTGCTGATGCCTGAAGTTTAGACAACCTTGTTGAATATAGTGAAGGTCACAAACTGAAAGGTACT
>NW_010340969.1:35248-66405 GCF_000700745.2 Antrostomus carolinensis
ATGTAATGCTACAACTGGATATCACTTGTTTCTTTAATGTCTGGTTATTATTTTGGAAACAAAAAGTGTATGTAAAAAGTAAGATTTCTACCTTACCGACAGACTTACATGAGCCAGTTTCTCCTATTTCAACATTATTTGCTATAATTACATTTATTGTGCCTGTTTCTCTATGTTGACCACTTGCCTGCTTACACAATGCTGGACACTGGCCTGAGAGGATTACAGGCAGCCACAATCCTGGTCTAAACTGGTGAGAGATGGGGAGTAGGGGCAGTGGTGGAGCTCAGTATGATGAAAACAAGAATCATGCTTCATGAAATTGTTGTATTACCTAAGGCAGTGGGAGCTAAATAGGATCAGGTAAAGGGATAGCCCAAGTATGCCCCAAAGCTGAGGTGAAGAGGCTGCAGAGGAAAAAAGGGCCAGAATAAACTGATAGTCCACATAAAACAGAGCAATTCCAGCCTGAAAGGCTGGTTTTTCATCATCCTCTTATAGATGAGTTCATTGCAGCTGCTTCTGCTCACTAAAGTCTCTAGTAGTTCTCTATCTGCAGAATTTTTTGCCCACAAACTTCATTTTGGGAGATTTTGAGGGATTACAAATGACAAATCATACATCATAATAAATAAACAGTTTTTTACTAACTAGACCAAGAACACAACTCTTCATACTTTTTCTGGGTTTTGACCCATAATTGCATAGTGTCCTCCATGCACTAACTCAGGCACACATTGGTAAGGAAAATACAGATATTAAAAATTATAATTAATTCAATTAGCTATCAGACAGATTTGAAATACTGACTTGATAACACAGAAGATTATGAGAAGAATGGTTTAGAAATAATAGTTTTTTCATATGCTTTGTATTCACAGTCAGGGAACTGGGTATTTGTCTCCTTCTGCCTCCATCTACCAGGATTTCTCACACAGGAGGTATTAGAAATCACACAGATGTTCCATTCTGGCTATTTTCATTTGTAAAATGACACTATAATAGGTGTGCTGCCATCTATGATTTAGAGAAACTCCAGAGACACCCCAAATTACAGTGGAGACTGAACCAGCCTCTTGCAGTGTCAGCAGTCATGAACACACATTGGGAACAAGCCATCCTTGCATGTCCAGCCTTTCCTTTGGTTTTCCAAGCAGAATAGCAGTTAAGCAGAGCTGACCTAACCAGCTTGTTCAAAAGACACTAATGAAAGTGTACTTTGGAAATCAAAATACCATGAAAAGAAATCCTGTGGAGAAGTTCCTATGATCTTCAAGCAATCACCCACAAATACTGCTATCTACAGAAAATAAATTACTTGATTACCTTCTGTTTTGAAAACTCAGCTACTGGGTCACGTTGGCACTGTAGGAGATAACAGAGATGCTGCACCTGTAGACAACAACATTTGGGCACAATACAGAACAGGAGATCGCAAAGTTACCTCTTATAAATGCACCAGTTTTTGAACAGGAGCCCAGATCCAAAATTCTGCTTCTACTGCCACGAAGGTACAAATGGATTTTAAACCCCCTGCGAATGCTGACACCAATAGAGCAGCACAGATGTGCACCAGTGAGAGATCCCAGTGCTTGTTTTCTTATACTCCTTGAGTTACAGAGAATGTAGGACAGAATTTGTCTTCACTTCTGCCTTTTCTGCAGCACACTGCTAATGCACACGTAGCTCAGAGTTGCTCCAGCAACTGCTCAGCTTCTTTCCTTCACCTGTATTTACTGACATAGCAATATATGCACACTTTGAAAAGTTTTACTCTTTGCTATTTTTAAATCTGTCAGCTTATTCTTGGCCTTCCAAACACCATTTTTTCAGCTTGCACCTACCTGAAGTCTCTTTCTGAGCCTTTTCCAGCTTCTCCACTGTGAACTCTAATTTCTTTTCATATCACTACAACTCCCATGTTTGTTTCTCTGACAGGCATATGGCAGAGAATGCTGCTATGTACCAACAGCTTCCTTCTGTTTCCATTTCTGCTTTGAAAACACTGCAGTTCTAGCAGGGCATGCAGGTAACATCTTGGCCTTTCTCTAGACCATGGTTCTGCTCTCCTCATTCCCAAGATAATTTAGAGGTCCTACACACTGACTTAAGTCTTCATACATAGCAGTTTCCCCTCTTCCTAACCTCACTTAGGACTCTGGCAACGGAAATATGTGCAACATTCATTCCTTCTGGCCAAATTCTTAACATTCCTTTCCAAATTTTGTGAAACACAATTGGAATATAAGCACAGTCTATCAGAGGAGAATCTGGGTCTCTGCCAATGGCCTTTATTAGAAAACTAGCTTTATTTCATCATTTAGGTACTAAACACTCACTGCATGGCACTAAATATGCTTAAATTTATGGATAGGTGATAGAAAAGATCCAACAACACTACATCAGGTGAGTCTATGTTCTTGTCAGCGGAGCACACCTCCCTGTAGTTCAGTCTCAAAGCACTTATTCACTGTAAAGTTTTAAGCAGTTCAAGAAAGTAGGAATTCCATACATTACTACTTTAGAGTATCTTATCTTGAGCAGCCATACTGATATAACACTATACATTAACAGTTTGCCCAAATTTCTTCTGAGGATTTTTGTTGGTGGTTTTTTGTGGTTATTTTTAATGATTGTGTTTTCCTCCATTAATTTAGACAATGAATTTATGTTCATGTGCACCAGGTTGGTTGTCATCACACAGAGAGATAGTCACAAATGCTGGGGAGGATAGGCTTCTGTTCTGGTGAATGAAGATAAAATTCCTGAGGCAAATCATTGGTGCATGAGTCTAATTTGGGATGAACTCTGCAAAAGCTCATCTCATCCATTTTTTTACAATAACTTCCTAGGTAGATTAGGCTTCCTAAGCTAAAATACATTCTATAACTATAGTCTATATTTCCTAGAGACCTTTATAGTCAGCTTATGTACAATTGCCTTCTTAAAAAATAATTTTCTGTATAAATCAGCTCTGCTTGACCTTTGATGTTTTCCTGTTACTGTTCCACAGGCTTCAACTGTATCTAAAAACCTCTTCACTGCTGAGCAACACAGGTGGTACTGCCTGTGTCAGTCTGATATGGTGTTTCAGTATTTACACCTCAGATTTGCCACTTTTCCTTTTTACTCATATTCACCATTAAATTATAAAGCACTCTGAATTCTAGTTTTACTTTAGCATAACTGCCTTCCAGGTACTGCTATTTCAATGGGCATCCTGATATTTTTCAGTGGGTACATTTTTCAAGTAGTATGTACCTCCATTTGCCACTTCTATTTCTGTGCAAGTCTTTACATAATTGCTTTAACTTGATAAGTGTTTTTACATTAGATATATCTGTGAATTAATTCTTAAAGGAAAAGACAAATGAGCATATCTAAAAATGAGTATATAGGAACATGCCAACTAAATCGCCAACCTATCTCTGAATGACCCAGAAAGTTTACAAGGCACAGTACAGCCACGGTGGAAGGATAAATCTCACTAAGGTGAGGCCATCAGCCATAAGACTGACCCAAGAGACAGAGAAGATGGCACTTGGTACCAAGTGGGAAACTTCGGTTAAATTGGGAAGCTGAGAGCAGCACTGTGCAAAGGGGATCAATGAACATGATGCAAAGCCTATGGAGAACTTTCCGAAGTGTTCATTTTAAAAGCTTCAGATGAAGGATGACGTAACAGGAAACATGCAGCTGCAATGAAGATAATGAATTATCACTTCTTGACCAGGTTGGAACTCACGTTTTAGGGGAGATCAGCAAGTCCACACGAGAATGCAGAGCAACACAAACACTTGCTGTTCATTGGTGGTAATATAAAAGTGATTACCTTAAAGCAGTCCACATGCTAAGTTTATCTGATAGCTTATCTCCAAATAAAGTCTTAGGTTTTTGCTCTGAGCTGGATTTCTTTACTGAGTTTAAAAATACCTGATTATGTGTGTTTTCCATCAATTTCTGTCTTTTTTTTCCTAGCCAAAATCATCTTTGGTCTAGTTGCATCTGTTGAAGGTCCAATTGATTTGCTACTCCACTATGTCAAACTTCTGTTCCATTAAAAGATGCTTGCATGTCATGTTTTACTAATGACACTTCTAGGGAGTAACTGTCAAAACAACTTGACCAGTTTAAACAATTAAGAACATGAGTAAAGGCAATTCTACTGCATTACTCCTCACTCTGTTACGGATGGATGATCCCCAATAAAAAGTGATCATTCAAAGCGCAGTTCAGGTTCCTGTTTCAGAAATGCAAATAACATTGAAATGATGTGTCAGTTAGTATAGTACTGAGCCAGTCTAGCAGCTCCATAGCAACCCTTATCCTAGGTCTTGTGCAAGGCAAAAGGACCTCTTCAGCATGAACCTGTATCAACGATCAAATTAGTCTTTAGCTGGCTGCAACATGCTGGAGCCAAAAATCTGCCTGAGATACATTCACACACTTTCCAAAAGCAGCAGCTCTAGATGTGCAGTTGTAGCTGCTTGTGACTGTTTCTATTTTTTTATTTAACATCTATGGCCTATGTTATAGAGGAGGTTAAACTAATTGACGGCATGGTCAGTTTTGGTGTTAAAATTGAAAAATCTATGTTAACAGACTAGCTTAGAAAACACAGTTACAAGCCTCCCAAGAAGGATTACTAATGACATAAAATCGAGTAAAAGACAGGTTGCCTTGTGGTAGGAGTTGGTTTAGTTGCACTGATGGCAAATAATCAAAAGTCAGATAACACAGATATACAGAAACAATTATTCATTCAATATCAAATAGATCTGTTTCACTTACCTCTGAGAAATATAAAACATTTTCCTGGAGAACTAACAAGTTTCATTTGAGACTACCATCAGTCTCATATTCTATGTGATTACCTGAAGTATGTTTGTGGAACAGTAAGGCTTTCAAATTCTTGATTAAGTCTTTGTTTCTGTTAATTACTTCACACTCCTTTCTCTCCAGTCAAAAGATGGTTACATCAACTTTTATTTATGTATTAACTTATTATTTATATTAGTTCAGTATCCTGTATGGATTCTGTAAAAAGACAGCAAAAACTAACAGTTTTAAACCTGAAGTGTAAAAACGAATATAAAGTTGGCCATCTCCATCTGTCTATCTTAATCTCCCAGCTGAGTCAGAGACAGATATACATCATTAATCTCCCTTTATATCTCATAATCATTCGGGATTGGGCAAATATAACCATTTCCAAATTTGATTATGAAAATTATTCAATGAGTTCTGATCCTGTGAGGACACCTAGTGAGCAATTCCATATAGAAGCAAAATAGTAACTATTCCTACAACATACACTATGAACAAATATTTTCATCAAATCTTTTCTTGCAGATAGATATTATTATTACTGTTTGTATTGCAACAGCTTCAAAAGCCAGGCAGTAGTTGCAATAGGCTCCCTATATGCTTTTCTATAAGGATACAGAAAAAAGAAACCTATGTCCCCGAAGTTTATGCTCTAAGGGAAAATTAATTCACACATTTTCATGAGCACTTATAGAGTTTCTGTTATAAATTTTACACCCTGTTTAAAGTATATATCCCAGTATTATTCCTGTAGGGGCCATGACTGTAGGCTTTTCCTGGAGCACAAGCCTTCTGGAAGGACTCTTCAGTGAGAAGGTGCATGGAGCCAGCTGCCAACCAGATGCATCTGGCACTGGGAGCACTGCATGGAGAGACACTGGACCAGCAGGGAAAACATGGGAGATTCAGTTAAGAACTAGGCATAGTATAAAGGCGGGTTTTCTCTCCCTTGTTTTCTCTTTTTTATCCAGGCAGAGTGATTCTCCAGGTCACTGCCGTACTTTAATTTGCACATAGTATTTTAATGTGCTTGTGATCACTGTTCTGTTTATAAGACTGAAAAAGAGGGACAGAAAAAAAACCTCTCAAAGTTTGCAAAGTTTTGATAAATCATTCTGTTCGACCACCTGTGGCTATAATATATGCAAGCTTTGTATCAGAAGGGCAACTACAATCAACAAGTGATCATCTATAAAGCATCTTAGCTACAAAATACGCTGTAACATCTTAATGAAATTTTAAAGGGAGGAAATACACATTTCAAAGAAAGTCTGTTACATTGTGTCTATTTGTAACATCTTAAAACTTGGAAGATTTGGAGGTTTACCACATTCAGGCTCCAAAGACAAAATTTCATTTTGTACAGAACATAAATAACATGTTTATTGAATTGTGCACACGACTGTACTTCCCTAAGGTGGTTCTTGTTCTCTGCAAAGGCAGTGACTCCCACTGTAAGACTGCATATAAGGCTCTGAGACTCTTCTAAATTAGTAATGCCCCAACACTGCTTATGGCAGAAATATGAACTGACAAGTCCTACAATTTCCACCTAATTAGTGCACTAGCCAATTTCTCCACATCCTCACTGCTACTTAAGAAGTTGTCAGGTAATGCAACAAGCTTAATGAAAAACAGAAACTAGATACAGAAGGAATTTTTCTATATCTTGTGGCAAGAGCATAGGGAACCCGAACTACCTGAAAATCCTGTGAAAGGAAGAGCACAAATAGAGAAATGCTTTGGTAAATTGTTTAGTTCTGACCTGTCCTAAGGTTTTGTATGCCCACCCTATTTGAGTCATCCAGTCACATTTACATTTTCAAGAAATTTCCAGTCTGGAAGTGGTAGCTCTGGCATTACACTGAAATCATCCCCTTATGTTAGAGGAACTAGCAGAGAACAAAGGAGTTAGTTTTATGTATTTTAAAAAGTTAATTAGGTATTGTTGGAGAAATATCTTTCTTAATCTTTTGCAGAAGCAATTCACAGAATAAGCAGTAACATGTGTATGTGCAAATAAGCAGGACTGAAGAACGGGAATGGAAATTCTGAAAGCATACTTTTTTTCCCCTAGCATATAAGAATTGAATATTAAATAGTACTTACTGAAATGATTGCCTGAAAATACTTCAACAAACCAGTAAAAGAGACTTGATGCTGATTTGTTTTGTGTAATTACGTTAAACATCTGAAGGACAACTGCCATGCTATGTTATATGAGCTATTTTGTAAAGAGTAACCTAAAATAAGCTTATTATCTGGTATTGTTTCTGCTCTGAGACTTTTTTAAGTTATCCCCAGACATTCATATTTACTTGACAAAAGCTAACACTTGGGAAATGAAAAAAATTATAAAAACTGCTGCAGAGGTACTTTTGGCATCAATCTTCATGCCAGTAATCATGAACAGTCGGACCACCCAGAAACAGTGATATAGTAGATCTACAATGAGGTGAAAAGGGAAAAAATGGCAGAGAAAAAGTTAAATAATTCTGATATCAACTCCAGCATCCAGTGTCTGCACCCACTGTACTAAAGGAAGAAAAACCCATGTTGACCACCAAAGCATCACTGATTCTGCCCCTCACGAAGTCTATAGCATCTAAAAGGAATCTGACAGATTTGAACAGCTATCTAGGGCAAGAGATATCAATTCATCAAAATTAATGCCTCCTAAATGGCTTTGAAAAACTCACCCTTGACAATCATTATACAGACTGCATAATATACATAGAGCTGCACATAAAAATGATAGTGCCTTCTTTTATTCTAGGGGAAAGGTTAAAACATGACCTCTCATTTTACATAACATCATTTACAAAACTGTTATTTGATTAAAAGACTACTTAACATCATATGTATCAAATTTATTGTGTTTTAAATTTCTCAGAACAATAAATATGAAAATCAAATAAGCTGAGTAATTAAGGAGTGCTTTCTGTCAGAACAGCCAAATAAATCACCTTGACTGCATCGGCTGATGCAGCTCAGGCTCTCATTTCTCTTATTGTTTCTGATTTCATAGCATGGCCAGGCATCCTCATCCAGACCCAGACAAGCTGGATTAAACCATTCCTGCCTCATTAACATATCTCCTCAGCTCCGTTTGAAAAGTGGACATGGTATGCCACCTGTAAACTGTGCAAGTCAGAATGGTATAGCTGAAATTACTATCTCTACCCAAAGTAGTGGAGGAAATGTTCCCACCATCTACTTCTAGCAAAGCTATGAAAGTTTCCAATGCATCTCAGAAGGTGAGGAGGGATGGTATCATTTCCAAGCAGCATGTTGCCTTGGAAATTAAGCAGTTCAGGCACACTGCTTTGCAAACACACATTTGGTGCTTCCAAAGTAGATTCAGATCCCTTTGCTTGAGACAGAGCCAGAGCTGATCCCAGGGACTTTAAGCAGACTTCTGCATCCAATTCGTACAACCAGGAGTGCTAGGAAGCACAGTGTGGCTTTGCATGGGGTCAACTGAGGTCAGCTCAGAGTTCTAAAATCAGCCATGTCATCTCTCAGGCAGCAGTTTCCAAAGCCTCTTCTTCTTCAACTTGCTCCCTCACAACCACATGTCCAAGAGTTCACTGAAGCAGGTGCAGTGACACAACAGTGCAAGGAACCATCTTGTATTCATTGCTTCATCTGCTTTCACACTTCCCTTTGAGAGTACTGAGAAGATAAAAAGGAGATACTTGATATGGCTACACAGGAGCCAGAGACTACATCTAGTGCAGTTTATGTTGAACTGGATATGAACCAAGGTGTTGGGACATCACTGTTGTAGGAGAGTTTATTTGCTTGAGTTAAGAGTGGGCCCAAGTTGGCTATTTGTGCATGCCCCAGCAATTCTCTTAAGTAAATCCACACCTGGTTTTATGAGATCTTTCACATTCATGCTTTTTGTCTGCATCAGTTCATGAAACTACTCACTTCAGTATGATCTTTTTTGCACATCTTACATCCTACTTCCATTTAGATTGCCATTTGCCCAATTTTCACTACAGCTGAAACACCTGAGTATTCACCACTACAGTACAGTACCATAGACAAATCACTCCCTTTTACAGCAACCACACACACCTTAATGCCAGCCATAGGAAGGGGGAGCATAAAGCAGCAATCCTTCCCTTGGTTGTTTCCAAGAGCTGAATGCATTATCTCTTCATTTAAATTATAGCATTAAAAAAGGGATGTAAACACCAACCTTCAGTGCAACCTACAACATGTAATAACATCGGTCTTTTTTGCAGTAATCATTTATGAATGTATTGATCTTAGATTTTCATTAATTTCAATAAAAATATCTTGCATTCAAGAAATGAAAGCCCCGTAAAAGCTTTAATTTGCTCACTGCCAATGAACTTTATCAACTGCAGCTGAAAAAAATGCACTCAAAATTCAATTACCAGGGAAAACAACCATGCTAGATTCTAAAGGAGTTTTATTTGCTAATGTCCATAAATAAAAATATTTTCATCAACATAAAAATCCAATGTGCTTATCACAACTCAATTAGTTTGTTTTCATGCCCCCATATTTCCCAGTAAGATTCTTACTGTTTTATTTGTTCTTGTCACTATATCTTTTTTTTTTTCTCCAGATAAACTCAATTAGGAATTTTTTTCCTACTCATTATTGTTAATTTTCTTTGCTAGCTTAGAAATTGAGCTCATGCTTGAATCTGAAGAGAGCCATCTGGATCACATGCCTGGAGAACTGAAGCATGAGGATGAGAGGGGGAAAAGGAAGGAATTTTCTCAAACTTTGTGTTTTGCTTGAATTTCTCTCTTTCAACACAGCTGCATTCTGTTGCAGTAAAACAAAGTACTCACAGGAAAACAGAAATGTATTTCTAAAATTACTAATAGGTTCTAGATATAACTCCAAGCACACAAAAACCACATTCAGAATACCAAGTCAGGAAGACTAAAGCATTCATCACTTACTGGCAATATTGCACAAGAAAAATCACAAGATTGAATAAAATTTTCAAAAGAGAGTAGTCTCACATTGATTGAGAAGAAAACTGGACTTTCTGTTTTTACAGAGAACAAAATAATCTGAAACCTTTCTGTAACTCAGAGAGTAAACAGGAAATTTAAACCCTTGAGAAGTGATATTCCAAATTAAATTTTGTTTTAATGGACTAAGACTTTATTTTAAACCAATTAAAATATTATTACCTCATTTAAACTCCTTTCAGCTTTTTCAGAAAAGTAAAACACAAATTCTCAAAACAGAAAAGAGCAGTTTCAAAGCAAAGTCAAAGCATCCTGATCTGTAAACACCAAAATAGAAAGCAAATTAATTGTTTCATTTTGCTGAACTTTTGTCTAAACAAAAATTCACTGAGATGAACATGTTTCCACAAATGTCTGAGTTCAACCAAACTAAGATATTGATAGAAAAACCTTCTGTCAGAAAATTTTTGACTATTGCTAATCATACTGTCTTTAGATGAAAGTTAAATAAAAAAATCACTTACATCCAAGATTTTCAGATTTATGTAGACACCTAGATACACAGACAGTCCCCAGCTGGAGTATTTTAAAGTGCATGAATGTACACATTGCTTTTGAAAATGAGAATTAGCCTTCTAATCCTTTCAAATACTTTTGAGAAATTAATTTCAATCTAATTTTGCTATCACATTTTGAACTATCCTTGTTCCTTTCTTCCTCAGAGAATATGCAGAAAATTCTTTTAAGCTCAACAGTTTAATTTTTAAACTACATTTTGTTTAAAGAAAAATTGTTTTTGGGAAATCCTGGCAACTGCTTCCCAGAACTGCAGGTAGAAAATCAACACCATTCATGTTGGACTGTGTTTTGTCATCCCTATGTGACAAAACAGTCACATCAGTAGCTTGACTAATGGATCATTAGGGAAGGACTGGGATATCAGCACAGTTGGCTTTGCTCTACTCTTGGCTGCCTTGATAGTTCTAAACAAGTAATCCATCTGTTGTTATTTTCCAAAACTTAGAGGAGGAACTAATAACCAGAGCTAGGGAGCTGCAGTTCCCACGAACCCCCCCAGGCTGTACTAAGCTGGCTGCTCTACATGTCACCCTAATTCCCAGAAAATACTGCCAGGGTTTCAAAAATAGCCAGCTCTCTTCATCTGTCTAGGTCTAGCTTTCATTTCTGCAGTATTTCAGACCATCTCAATACTTTCAAATGCAGCAAGAGTATGTTATTCTACACTTCACTATGGTATAAAACAAATACTAGCGAAATTGAAGCAGAAGGAAAAAAGCAGAGGAAAGAGAGTGCATACAGAACTGTTATAGACAAGTTTCAGGAAGAAATAGCCACCAGCATCTGGATAGGCCTGATTTACCTCACTGACCTGTACACCTTAGTATATCAATCAGCAGTTGTTCACAATTCACTTTCATTCTGCTGGTCTGTGGCGCTCCACCATTCAGTGCTTTCCATCTTGTTTCAGATGGTCAAATCAGTACACTCACTAACATCTGCACCAGCCGTTGTAACCCAACATTTCTGCATGCAGCCTGCACAATCTCACCAGAGGCATGTTATCACCTCTTCAAGACAAGAAGTTACTTGTGTTCTTTGATTTACATTGACTTGCCTTTATCAAAATAAGAGTTATATGGTCAGCAGCAACAAGAACAAGTCTTGAGTTTGCTCTGTGCCTCCTTTCTATCTGGGAGAGAATCTCTGAGCTGACACATGGAGGATGCCATGCCAGAAGTCCTTTTGTTTACCAAGCTGATGGGTTAAGGGCACTTCTGCACATGTGCCAGAAATGGACAGATGTTCTCCCAGAACACAATCTGAAATGTTTCACAGAGAAGGGCTGCTAAGAGAAGGCCTCAGGATTTCAAGTGCCGAAATAGTGCCTACCTCCAGTTCCTTTATGAATGTATCTACATGGGTATGTCTCAATAGTGCAGATGCTCACACTCCCAAATGCCAGATAATGGCAGAAAAGAGAGAAATAACAGACTTTGCAGTTTGCCAAAGATGGTAAGGTATAACTTAGGTGTTAAAAGCCATCAATAACACAGTAACCACTAGAAGCAACTAATTTGATACCGCAAGTGGCATGGTGTCACCTGGGATCTCAGCAGTGCCACAGACCACAGCCTCACCTATGACTTGCTGCAACCACCTCCAGCCCTATCTTAGCACAGCAGCTACACCAAGAGTTGCAATACTTGTAGGTCTTCGGAGGATACTTACCTGCTCTCCTCTACAACATCTGCTGTGAAAGATGACCTCTCCTGACTAGAAATAGGGCTGTTAAGTCCCCTTTGCACTGAGCCAGCCCTTTTCACACAAACCTCTGCGAAGCTATGAGAGCAAGAACCCCGTCCTGAGATGGAGATCAATATCTGAAAAAGGTTGACTGCATAAGTACAGCATAGTCACACATTGCTTGGACTAGTATCTCCACAAAGACAATGCTCTATCTCCTGCCCTCTTCTTATATATATCTTATTGACTTTTTCTTTTAAATATGTGCAACAGAAGTTTCACATTTACATTTTAAAATCAGACAGACTATCTGCAGTGTCCCTTTATACTGAAATAAACACTGTAATACTTAGAGATTAGGCAAGTCAGCAAGTTCACAATATTGCTGGAAAATAAAATGTACTTTTTCCCTGTGAACTCATGAAAACAGCCAGGAGAGAAGGATGGAATATTACATAATGCTATTATTAGACAACAAGGCTAATGGTTCTTGTACTAACTAGTTCCCTATTGAGATTACCTTAACCCATTTGTTCTGCTTGATACACAGTTTAGTTACTAAAGAACTAGTCTTCAGTGAAGCAGCTTCTCTTTCTTTACTTCATAGCTTCTGAATAGCTCTAATTAGAATTAAAGTACTATTTGGAAAGCCTCTAGCTAAAAATTTTCAGTTTTCTGAGATAACATTATTTAAAGACTACTGTCCTTGGGGACACCCTGGCTGTAGGGACCATGGGCACTTGGACCATTCCCCCGCTTTTCTAGGTGTGGTGGGAAAGAAGGAAGGAACCTACACGTCAGGAACAAGTATCTTCATTGCATCATCTCAGGGAGAAATGTCTCATGGTCTTTGCAGTGGGAAAAAGCAAAAAGGCTCATCCTTGCTCAGACAGTTTAGAATATCTCTCCAACATTCATAGCCACCTGACATTTTGGGAGAAGGACAACCCTGCTCTGCCATGCCCTCGAGACATGTTTTTCCTTCCTTTACACCAGATATTTCTGTTTAAAAATAGTAGAGGCAACATCCAGCTAATAGAGATGAACATCTGTAGATGGAGAGCTCCTTTACACCACACAAGCCTATCTGGGGAAGTTGCTCTCAAGTAAAACAGCATGTGAGTTTCCAGTGCATTTTTTTGTTTCATATTATCTCCTCATGAGAGCAGCCTTAGTAAACAGTACACTTATGAGACCACTAAATGAAATGGCACATACTACTTGACAAAAACACTTCACTGAAAAGTTGTTGGTATGTTATAAATTTACGTTTTAGGAATTGTAAATAAGCTCTTTGCCACACTGCATCACTATCAAACCGATCAGGAAAAGCTGATAAATAACACCATCTTTTCCAATAACAGGTCAATCTCACCATTCTAGTTTTCATAAACAAGGGTAAAAGTAATGACAAGGGAGTATTTTTCATCCTTCCGGAGCTTGTAGATTCAGATGAAAACTTAGTCAAGCTCCTTTCACTGAATTTAATAAATTCTGAGTCAGGATTTTAATGACCATTATATGCACACGTGCATCTAGTCACAAAAAACTAGAAGACTGCAATTCAATTAAGTGACTCACCTATAGCAGAGAAGCCAGGCTTGCAGCTCTGAAAATGACTGATGCCTGCCTGCCTTTTATTAGAGCTGACAAAGATCTACTGTGGAAGGTCACAACCTCTGCTTGCTATTCTAAGCTTGGGGTGGTGTTTGCTTTTTTCCTCAGAGAGAAAGTACTTTACCTTTCTGACTTTCCACAAACAAAGCTTTGTGTCCATTTCAAGAATGGGGCAAAAAAGGACAGAGAGGAAGTATGTCTCATGAAGTGAAGCATGGCCACTTTTTAGCTTTTCTATTTGAATTCCAACAGAGAGCAATAATAAACCTTTTCCCTGTGCGACAGAAAGAATTTACTGACACAGTAAACTGAAAAAAAGAAACATGCTGTAAAATACAACTTCTGGGAACAGTTTAAAGGTTCCATACAGTTTGCCTTTCTTTTCCAAATGCCTCATTTTGTAGAGCAGCACCTCAAAACAAGATGAGAAAAAAACAGGACAGGAAAGGAAAGGAGTTGTTATTCAGGGCTTGTGCTGCTTATTATCTGTATTATTTATTGCATGTGTATACATACATATGGGGTTGTGCTTGTGCACATGTTCATATCCCTATATGTTTACATTATAATATTATAGTTTTATGTTACATGAGAACTTGTGGGGTATGATAATCTCCATTATCATCCCATTCTAAAAGAACTGTATGTAGCACATCAAAAAGGAAGTGGGAGAACAATACTGTCAATTAAACAAGAGGCATTGCAAAACACTAGTACACTGTAATACCTCCTCACAACAGTTATCAGAGCCAGCGGCTGCGGGCGTAGCTGGTTTGTTGCCGGGGAGCAGAGCTGTTCCAGTCGAGACTGCAGAGTGCCATCTTCTGGTGCTCTCAGTTAAAGTCATGCTTAGTAAGGCAGTGGTCTTGAATAAGGGAGCAGCCTTATAATAAGGTGATAAAACATCACCTTTATTCACACTGACTTTCAGAGTACATTTGGCAAGTACATTTATTCCAGTATATTTTTTTTTTCCTGATATCTCACAGAATGGCTCAGGCTGCATCTATATTGCTTTTCAAGGTTCATTCCATTGCCAACTCAAATCCAAATTCAATTCAAGCTCAAGCACTGGGCTTGAGGCTTGGGGTGGGATGGAAGACATAACACATAGCTTGAACTAATATTCTTTCTACCCAGGAATGCTCCTACCTTAAGCATAGTAGGTGGCCCATGTATACCATGGTTCACCATATCAGCCCAGACCACCTGGTGTCCCATCTGCCCTTGTGGCAATGGCACACAGACAATGTCACACAAAGACAGAGTGTCCCATACTAAGAAACAACTTTTGTGTTCAGTCACAGGCAGCCTCTGCTCAGTAATGTCTGTATAGCACAGTGCAGGCATTATACCCATCCTGCATCCTACTTCTCACAGCATGCTCAAACAAAGCTCAGGCAGCTTTCATCAGGTTGGAACCTGTTTTTGGCTCAGCCTTGTAAAATGCAGTATAGGTGTAACAAATGCATAAATAATGTGAAAAAATTGGGATATTTCTCACTGAAGTTAGAAGCACATTACCCACAGATTTCTTATTCCTTTCTACTGGGGTGTACTGCATTTGTTTCAATTTGCTGAAAATTACAAATCTGCTACCATTTGACCCAGCCTTCAAAACAAAATACATTTCTGAGATATGTTTCTTAGGGAAAAAGTGTTGAGATAAAAATAATACAGAAACTAAGAACTGATTCATCTCCTTAACCACTCAAAAAGAAAATTCACTTTTGTGTTCACACCTAGAAAAGCAAGACTAAAACCTGATTGCTCTGCTCTAAAACTACCGTCTAGTGAGAATCCCACAGCAGCCGCCATACGGTTACCCTTCTCTATGCAATGTAGTTGCCAGTCTTCTCTCACTTGAACAAAGCCAACAGTGCATTATAATTTACTGCATCCTTTCAGGCCAAGGAGAGTAAACTGAAAATATGACAAGCTCAAATATAATCACAGACCACTTGGATTCATTACATTTTCACAAAGAGGTTTCCCAAATTATCTTTAGAACTCAGGAGTTTTCTTCTAAAGTGCCGAACCTTTCCTGCAAGGCTTGTTTTCTACCACAGCAGTGCAGTTTGGTTCACTTTTACGCATTTTTCATTTTCATTGTTATGGCAATATTGCCAATCTGCTATCTCAGTCATACAGTCTTCAGCACCAGCAATGAATTTATTTTCTGAATTGACTGCATTTCTGGTATATATAGCCAGTTGGGAAGGACTTGTATTTTTTATCAGGTATCCTGTCCCGAAGTCCTGCTTCTCAACAAAAAACAATCCAACTCACACCCAAACCATCCAAACTCAGAGAAGCAGCTGACACTGAAGTTCAGCTGAGAGCATGACTTTTTCATTTGCTTTTGTTCTAGTTTATTTACTGTCATTGAAGTTTATAATTTTAATTTAAATTTTCTTTACTATTGCCTTTCTCTGTAAGCTACAAACTGCTATATACATCTTGTTCATATTAACTCTAAGGTGAATCTAAATATTTTTCAGCAATGATTTTAAAGGATTATTTTAAAGTAAGTTTTATTTACTTATTTTACAAAGGTGGAGATCCTGAAGACATGGGAAAATCAATGACATTTGCCATTTATACATTGTGAAATAACAAACTGCAAAATCTGAGCCCCTTACTTTTCTCTCAGAGGCTACCCATTTCACTGCCACTGCTATGCAAATGTTTTCCTGACCCGAGTTGTAAGTAAATTAGATTTAGTCTGATAAAAACTAAGGCCTGATCAATAACTTCAGACAAAGGTCTGCTGCAAAACAACTGCAAAAACCAAAACAACTTCCCCAAACTTATAAATAAACTAGTTTCCCGCTTTGTTTCAAGAAGTATCACTTTCCTTTGCTTTCCAGGGGAGGTAACAAAAGACTCGCTTCATCATCATTTTGGTGGTGTATCCCATCCAAAATTATAAAATATTGAAAGAAAATGCTTTAATATTCAGTTGATAGATGTATCTATGTAACTTACTATTCCATGAAAGATTACTCATAACTTCCTATTCCCTTATTGGGCTTCAAACAGAAATATTTGCTTTTTGTCCTTTTTTTTATTACTTCCTCCCAAGTCATCTGCTGCATTCTCTATTAAGCAAACATTACTACCTCTTCCACAGTAATGCATGTATTATCAGTATTTTAAAGAGGGAGGAAAAACCTGAATGCACCTGTGGTTCTTCAGTAACTCTGTGTTTGTTTTTTTTTAAACTACAGTCTATCAAACAGATTTTCTAGAAAAAGAGAATGAAAGGAAATAAATGCAGAAAAAAAACCTAAGCTCAGATTACCATATGTAAAATCCAGAAAGAACTAATATCATCACATTGCAAGGAACAAGAGCTTCTCTTGAACTGCATTTGTGACACAAAATCACTTTGATAACCCCTACTGGATCTATTATTAGCAATGGAAGTGACCTCAGAGTTTAACATCTGTCCTCTACTGGGTTGGGCAAAATTCAGAATGCCACAAATCTACCACAACCCCTACCAGCAGGGAAGTTCAAGTGCTACTATTCATCGTGCAAAACACAATTGCAATTTATTAGTGGAACAGTGGTTCGCAGAGTCACTAACAACTATTAATTAAAAAAATAAAAGACATAAAAGAAAGGCTAGAATATTTCCATCTACTTTTAAAAACTTGTAGAAAATATAAAATTTCTTTTAGGTCCGAAAGGGAATTTAAGAGAAAGGTTTGAAGTAAAAAAGGAGCTAAGCTATTTTTCAAAGAAAGCAATAAGTTTTGATCATGCAAATTTAAATTTTCATGCTCTATTGTGCATATAAATTCTCCACCCACTTAACATTTTCTTTAAAAAGCATCTAACATGATCTCTGAATTGTGAATCAGAGTGATGCTAAATGATGAAACTGGAAATACAGTGGGACAGCATCCATTTCCTAAGCATTGTGTAAAAGATGAAAAACTCTAAAAATTCAACTCCATGCAGCCAATTAATAAACATACAGATTTTAAGGATTAAAGAAATAGACCCACATCATCCAGAACAAAAAAATTACAAGCAAAAGAGAGATTACAATAGTGCATATTATTTAAGTCAAGTCACTTTATCATCAATAGTGAGTCTTAAGATGGTATTTGGTTTCAGTTTTAAATGTGAAGATAAAAATCTTTTAAGTATTTATTTCTTCAGTGTTTAAGTGTTTGACATTCAAGAGAGTTTAAACTAAAGAAAATCTACAGTGAATATCACAAGAAAAGGATCCAAGGGAAAGGTTTGACCTTTTTTCACTCTGATTTAAGTTTGATGATGCACTATACATGATGAGGGTACCACTATCTCACAACCCATCAGTATGTATTTCATAAGGAGGTCAAAGAAAGGAAAAGGCCATAGAATCATGCATAATTTAGCAATTTCATCAATAAACAATACTTCAGATAATAAAAGGAGCCCTGAAAGAGGCATGTGGAAAGGGAGAAAGGAAACAAAAATACCATCAAACCCATCTTGCAAGCAAACTTCAACTTTGTGTGCATACAAGAAACCAGGTAAATAATTCCCAATCAACGACCATGAGAATCATGCATGGAAATACAGACACACGTATATTTATACTTCCTACATCACACTTGATCTACTTGAATAGGTGACAATACCACAAAATAAATAAGGTAAATAAATAAGAAAAAAAGAAAAAGCAGGAAAAAGCAGTAAATAATTATTCAATCACCTTGGACATCACAAACAATAGGATGAGACAAAATGGCCTCAGGTTGCACCAAGGGAGGTTTAAATTGGATATCAGGAACATTTCTTCACTAAAAGGGTTGTCAAGCACTGGAACAGGCTGCCCAAGGAAGTGGTAGAGTCACCATCCCTGGAGGTATTTAAAAGACATGTTGGATGTGGGACACGGTTTAGTGGCGGACTTGGCGGTGTTAGGTTTATGGCTGAACTCAATGACCTTAAAGGTCTTGTCCAACCAAAATGATTCTATGAAACTTTGTTTTAGTAACATAACAATCAACAGTTAAAGACAAAAATGCAAAACCTCTGAAGAGTAAAACTCTTCACAAAAACTTGTAGCTACAATGGTCTAATACAAACCTGACATAGTTACTTTGATTCTTGAATTCTGTAATAGTCACAAAGAATTTCTCCCTGACTTTTTGATCATCCCATGGTCACAAATTTTAATTTAATTTTAAGAAAAACTGTAATTCCAAATAGATTTCTACTAATAAATATATAATGTATAATATGTATATATTTATGTATATGTATAATATACATATGTATAATACTAATATAAGTATTAATATACAACACCCTAAAAGGTCTAGAAATATTTTAATTTATTGTTTATGTCTATAAACATTCATTTTTAAACAGAGACACTAATCATGAATAAACAAAAATTAAAGATAGAATTTTTCCGAACTTGTTCTAACTTACATACATTAACTATGATGCATCTATTGCAGTCAACCTTATCATCATAGATCTTGCAAGCGCAAAGTCTCATTATGCTAGATATTAAACAAGAGAAGGGGATAATCAAGGAGAGTGAGGATGGAGTCAAATGCTTTACTGAGTTAACTGCTTTTAGCTGTGATACTCTGAATCTCCTTTCCACTGTACTTCTTTTTCAGCCCAAATATCATAAGATGACAAGTACAGGAATTTTTGCAATGTAATGTGGCATTACAAATGCAAAAATGTAGACACCAGAACAAAGCTGAAATTCCAGTCATTGTCTATCACATTGGCTAAACATATACTGCATAGATATGCAAGAACAGATATTTTATAGAAATAACGTATAGCAATGTGTTAAGTACTCAGAGAAAATACAGTGCAATTCTTTGAGACAAAGCAATGAGAACATTTTTTTATTTCTTCCCAATAGCATATAAACTAAAAAGTCACTTCACTCTAGGAGTACCAAAAAAGTTATACAGTTAAATGGACCAGTGTAATTGGTTAATACTAAATTTATATAAATTAGATTATTTAACTCCGATTCTATTCTGGATTAGTTTCTGCTATCTAGAAACTAATAGAAACACATACAGAACATTCGGTAACTATAAGCACATACCAGCATGTTAGGTCTAGTTTTATGAAGGTCCCTCTCACCTTTTCCTTTTGCCCTTTTTCAAGAGGAAAATTGATAGCATTTTACATCTAAACTAAATTGAAATTACATACACAATTCCTATACCACTAGGACTATGCACTGATGTACCATTTGTGCCTTTAGAAATCTTCCCACTGTCTCAAACCACAGGACTGCTTGCATACTGAATAAGACCTTAAGATTCCTCCTTTTTCTCTTTTCTGAGACAAAGACATCTGGTTTGCTTCATCTTTTTGCTATCTTCACCACACTATGCCAGACCTGGGGGTTTAATTTAATACATGGGTAGGGCCTGACAATTTTTAAATTTTGGTCACACAGGTTCACATTTCAATCTCCATATTTAGGTGAGAGCCTGTTCTTAAGCCCATTCTTACAGTTCAGAACACAAAACTATGTTCTATTATTTATGCATTCTTACCTGCATCTTCAAGCTGGCACAGTGGAAGCAAGTAACCTCAACTTTTTACTCACAAATTGAATCATGTCCTTCTCAACTTTCAGTTCTCAATGTAATTCTTACACAGTGCAACAGATAGACTTTGCACAATGCTTTCCCCTACCATATGAAAGGTATAGAAGAAAGATCAAGAAGAACACGAGACCTAGTTAGCAGTCACAAGCATTTGGTAGCCATCTTAGAATTTTTACTTCCCAAATGGTCCAGGTGACATATAATTAGCATCACTGTAAGCATTTATATTTGGGGAGGAAGGTGGAGTATAGTCTCTTTCATCCTTCTATAACCAATATGGCTGAGGTCTTTTGCCTATAAATTCCTCTTCTATATCCTTCATTTTGCACACAACACAATCAGTTATCTCTTGACACTAACAAATAAGGAACAACCTAGAACTCATAAAACTTAAATGTGGCATTCTATTATTAAATAACTTTGGCTAGTTTTACACAGTTGAGGTAATTACATTATTTAGGAGAATAAAATGTGTGTAGAATATATAAAAATTAAGATAAGATAAATTTTTCTTGCACATTGGACTTCTTTTTTAATTAGAGGTCTGAGAAATCTGTAAAAAAAAAACCACAGGTGGTATGGGAACTGGTATCTTTTCACATGGAATCAATCTGTTCTTGAATGCTGATTGCTTGTTTGTAGTCTTCTAAAGCCTCTTTCATGAAACCCAATTTACCACGAATATCAGCTCTAAATTTATACATCAAGGCATCATTAGGCTGAATTGACAATGCTGTAAAAATAAGAAATAGAATGTGAGGCTTTTAATTTTTAACATTAAAGAGAAGCATAGTCCAAAAACTTTTGTTAGTGCTCAAATTCTTTTCCAGACATGCTTTCACAAAAGGAAACATATTACAAACATTAACTTTACATGAAGAGGTAGACAACTTGTTATTTATACTTCAGATTTTTCTTCTCTTTTTGATGCCATTTATGAATCCCACTTTAATTTTGCCCCAACAGCAGAAACTATGCTTTCCTCTAAAATACAAGCAAAATCTAAGACAAGAAAATTACCACCATTCTACTTCTGGAACATGGCAATGAACCCTATATATTATTTGGATAAAAAGGATTTAGGTACTTCTTTGAAAGTCTCTGCTGTTTTAAAATTCTGCTTTGGATAGAAAATTTCTTGAAAATCAATCAGCTCCCTGGTCTAGTCAGTTTTCACCATCTAACACTGTGAAAACATTAGTCATGAAAGCCACAAAGTAAAAATACTGTTTTGAGAAATTTCACTGTAAAAGTAAACTGATTTCTCAAAGTAAAAAAAAAAAAAAAATAAATAAATCTAAGGAGTTATTCTTTCTGGAAAGATCATTACCTGTACAAGTGTTGTCAAATCAAAGTCACATTACTAAGTTTTGTTTTATAGAATCACAGAGGCTGGAAAAGACCTTTAAGATCATTGAGTCCAACTGTAAACCTAGCACTGCCAAGTCCACCACTAAACCATGTCCCTAAGTGTCACATCTACGCATCTTTTAAATACCTCCAGGGATAGTGACTCAACCACTTCCTTGGGTAGCCTGTTCCAACACTTGATAACCCTTTCTGTGAAGAAATTTTTCCTAATAACCAATCAGTACTTCCCCTGGTGCAACTTGAGGCCATTTCTTCTTGTCCTATTGCTTGTTACTTGGGAGAAGAGACCGACACCCACCTCGTTACAACCTCCTTTCAGGTAGCTGTAAAGAGTGATAAGGTCTCCCCTCAGCTTCCTTTTCTCTGGACTAAACAACCTCAGTTCCCTCACTCCTTATAAGACATATGCTCCAGACCCTTCACCAGCTTCATTGCTCTTCTTTGGACACACTCCAGCACCTCAATATCTTTCTTGTAGTGAGGGCCCAAAACAGAACACAGTACTTGAGGTGTGGCCTCACCAGTGCTGAGTACAAAGGGACAATCACTTCCCTAGTCCTGCTGGCCACACTATTTCTGATACAAGCAACACTGCTGGCTCATATTCAGCTGTCTGTCGACCACCACTCTCAGGTCTTTTCCACCAGGCAGCTTTCCAGCCACTCTTCCCCGAGCCTGTAGTGTTGCCAAGGGTTGTTGTGACCCAAGCGCAGGACGCAGCACTTGGCCTTGTTGAACCTCATACAGTTAGCCTCGGCCCATCAATCCAGTCTGTATAGATCCCTCTGCAGAGCCTTTCTGCCCTCAAGTAGATCAACACTTCTGTCCAATTTGGTGTTGTCTGCAAACTTACTGAGGGTGCACTCCATTCCCCCATCCAGATCATTGATAAAGATATTAAACAGATCTGGCCCCAACACTGAGCCCTGGAGAAGATCACTTGTGATTGGCCACCAACTGTATTTAACTCCATTCACCACAACTATTTGGGCTTAGCCAGCCAGTCAGTTTTTCACCCAGCAAAGAGGGCATCCATCCAAGCCTTGAACAGGCTCTCTCCAGGAGAATGCTGTGGGAAATGGTGTCAAAGGCTTTACTAAAGTCTAGGTAGACAATGTCCACATTGTTATAAAATTAATACCAACTAATCATAGCTTTAGTTACTGGGAGGAATTTGGCTGTACCCAGAGTTGCTGAATTTCATGTTAATAGCAATGACAGAAGTAGCAGTGGAGTAACAGAGCTGAGCTGTTTTGAAACTGAACAAAAGATTTGTTTTTCACTAAGGTCTGGATGAACTTTGATTCAGCTCTATGGAGCATGTCTATGCCCAACAAAAAGGCCTCTGGAAGCCAAATACTGTTTCAAAAATTATTCTACAAAGAGCACATTCATTAAATTTCATGTTTATATATCAAATAAGCTACCTGAATGCTGATTTCTAGGCACCTAGATACCTCAACACATACACACACAAAAAAAACCTCAAAAATTTTTCATACTTGGGAAGTATAGTATTTTCATACAACTTCTTGCCATAATTTCATTTAGAATGGGGCTCTGTTACTGTGCTAATGAAACAGTTTATATTCTAATTTACATATGCTTTCAATTTTGAGAATTCATTATCAAAAAAACCCACAATTAATTAACATCTTATTTTTAATCACATAATAATATCTGATCAAATTAGGTAGAAAATATGCTAGCAAATATACACACATACTTTCTGACTTATGAAATAAAGCCAATTAATTTGTTATCATAATTGTTAGTATGCTACCAAACATGATCATAAAGATTACCTGTTGAAATGTCTTTCTCAGCTAGTTCATATTGCTTTAATCCATTATAGAAATTGGCCCTGTTAAAATACACTGCTGCAGAGAATGGGCAGAGAGAAATTGCCTTCTCAAAATCTTCTTTTGCTTCTTCGGTATTGTTTAGTAATGTATTTGTAATAGCACGATTCATAATAGCGGATTCATTTCTTGGGTCAAGTTGTAATACCTTGGAATAATAGCAATAGGCCTACAAAACATATGAATTGGAGACAAAGTACACTTAAAATCTGAGGAAATGGCTTATGTACAACTTGTAAATTCCAGTTTGTTTCTTTAAGCCTTTAATGTTTTTAAGTCTTTACTCATTCTGTTTAACGTTCTTTGTGCATAGAAAAGAGGCACAGCACTAGCATGTTTATCCACAAATAGGTCAATCGCCATCCAGACACTTTTGAAAAAAGAACAGCTGTTTACCCTGAATTGTAATTACAGCACAGAAGAAATTAGCTACACACTAAGGCAAATTTGAACAAACATATGAAATAGTTTATAATGCAACATCTATTCTTGAACTTCTTTCTTCAAAATCAGACAACTTCTGTGAGACAGAGTAAGGAGTCACAGAAATACAGTTGAGATGAAGAACAGCCTATGCAAGACCAATCATGGAAGAATGATACTAGGTGCATAAGAAAAGAGATTACATGATCACAGGAGAAGCCATATTCAGGGCACTGACCTTGAACTCCTAAGGAATTTCTGATCCAAGTCTAACTAATGCTCAAGAGCAATAAGGAATGTAACTCAGAGAGCTGTGGACTCCCTTGAGGGTAGAGAGGCCTTACAAAAAAATCTGGATAGACTAGAGACCCAGGCAGTCACCAGCTATATGAAATTTAAGAAGAGCAAGTGCTGGATTCTCCTGGTTATATGTACACACTGGGGGACAAGAGGTTGGAAAGCAGCCCTGCAGGAAAGAGATCTGGGGGTTTAGGTTGATGGCAAGTTGAATATGAGTCAACAGTGTGCCCTGGAAGCCAAAAGGGCCAACTGTGTCCTGGGGTGCACCAAGCACAGCAGAGACAGCCAGTCAAGGGAGGTTATTGTCCCACTCTACACCACTTTGGTGCATTCCCACCTCAGTATTGTGTTCAGTTTTGGGTATCTCAATATAAGAAGGACATCAGACTATTAGAGTGTGTCCACAGGAGGGCAACCAAGATGGTGAAAAGCCTTGAGAGCAATACTTACAAAGAATGGCTGAGGCTGCATGGTTTGTTCAGCTTGAAGAAGGCTGAGGGGTGACCTCACTGCGGTATACAACTTCCTCAAGGTGGGCAGCAGATAAGGTGCTGTTCTCTCTCTAGTGACCAGCGAAAGGACATGAGGAAATGGAATGAAGCTGCAACAGCGGAAGCTGAGACTGGACACTAGGAAAAGGTTCTTCACTGAGAGGGTGGTCAGTCACTGGAACAGGCTCCCCAGGGAAGTGATCACAGCATCTAGCCTGTCACAGTTCAAGGAGCACCTGAATGATGTTCTTAGTCACATGGTTTAGTTTTAGGCAGTCCTCCAAGGAGCAGGGAGTTGAACTTGATGACCCTTATGGGTCCTTTCAAACTTGAGATACTCTATGACTCTGCACAAGAACATGAAACTGTTGTCTTACACAATCTATTTCTTGTGCTGTATGAAGTACAAACTATCCAGGTTTAAAATCATATGCCCAGCATGTACTACTATACATGATTAATTCCTCAATAAGTGAACTGCAAACTGAAGTGTTTACAGATGCAACTCTAGGAGATGATTAATTCAAGTAGATGAAATGTGATGAAGCATCCATGCTGGTTCTGGGTTTCTACAGCTGCTGGACCACAAAGCTCCAATCAAATAAAAGCCTGTACCTATGCCCTGGAAGTATGACTGGAAGACCAAAGGAAAAATCATCTCAGGGTCCTCCTCACAGAGAGGAAAATGAATGGTCCTTGCCATAAAGCAGTTTTCAAATTCACAAGAGGAATTTTAGAACCCAGCTCTTCTGTATTTGAAGATACTCACTGTATTTAAGCAGAATTAGGTGATTTAAAACTCTGAAGTTACTGTGGTAACAGGAGGAAGATCTACTTTGTTATTAAAGTTCATCAGTGGGAGATTCTTTTCGCTCTCCCCATCATGGGGCTATAGTGAATCTGGGCAAGTTATTTAATGTATGGGAGATGGACTGGGAAAGGAGTTACTGAACATCAGTGGGATTTTGGTACCTCATTTATCTAAAAATTTTTGTGACTTCTGTCCTAGCTATCATGAATCTTAGTTCATTCATATCAATGATAAAATACATAGGGTAATTACTTATTATTAATTACCACAAATTAATTAATCTCCGGGTATAGGAACATGAAATTCAATGCAAGAAAGCTTCATGTTAAGTATACTTAAAGACAGCTTTATACAAACAGTATTTATTCAAGAAAAAAGTTCTGAACAGAGTGTGAAGACAAACTGTAGACTTACCTGTGAAAACTGTCGATTATGGAAGTAGATATTTGCTGCATTGAAATAGGCTAATGCATAGTTGGGGTCAACAGAAATTGCTTGTTTATAGTCCTTCATGGCACAGGGTAGATATCCCATTAACTGACTGATGACACCTCGATTTGTTAGCAGTGGAGCAGTGGCATGGAGCTGAAAGGAAATAGAAGATACATTCTTACTCAGGGAAAATTCACACTTCTACAGCAATTTATTCTGTTTTTCAAAGATATATTTACTTTTTAAAAAAACGAATTGCACCTTCTAATCCAAATTGGAAACTGTTCATATACAGTACTGTCTGGCTTCATAGCAATAGGCTGATTTTAGTAAAATCACTTGAAGCTAACATCTACCTTTAATGCAGCATTTGTATCTTGAAATGCAGCAAATGTTTCACCCATTTGAAGACAGACAGAAGCTCGTCCATCATACGCAGCATGGCATTTTGGATCAATGCAAATGGCAACTGTAAATTGACTCCAAGCTTTCTTAAGCTTTCCAAGGGCCTAAAATTAATTGCAATGTAAATACAGTAAGAAACATAAGAAATGCCAACCATATGAATGGCCCCACTTAAAAAAAATTACAGCAGAGAATGGAAGCATGCTAATATTTACAAATGCAGTTAACTAAGAGAAAAAATAATTCAAATATCTTGTTAATTATGCAATACTCATTGTCTTTGCAACTATGTAACATACCTGCCACAATGGTTTTAACTGCAAGCATTACCTCTTCTATATTACAGAATCACAGAATGGTTGAGTTTGGAAGGGATCCCTGGAGATCATCTAGGTTAACCCCCTGCTTGAAGCAGGGTCAGCTAGAGCAGGTTAACTAAGACCATGGACAGTTAAGCTTTTGAACAACTCCAAGAATGGAGACTCCACAACCTCTGTGCACAATCTGTTCCAGTGTTCACCCTCACAGGAGAAAAAAAAAAAAGTATCCAATGTTTAAATGGAATTTCCTGTATTTCAGTCTATGCTCATTGTTTCCTGTCCTGTCACTGGGCACAGAATCACAGAATATTAGGGATTGGAAGGGACCTCAAAAGATCATCTAGTCCAATCCCCCTGCTGGAGCAGGAACCTAAACAAAATTACACAGGAAGGTGTCCAGGCGGGTCTTGAATGTCTCCAGAGAAGGAGACTCCACACCCTCCCTGGGCAGCCTGTTCCAGTGCTCTGTCACCCTCACAGTAAAGAAGTTTTTTCTCAAGTTTAAGTGGAACCTCCTGTGTTCCAGCTCACACCCATTGCCCCTTGTCCTACCATTGGGCACCACTAAGAAGAGCCTGGATCCATTTTCTTTGCACTCCTCCATCAGATGTTTATACCCATTTATAATATTTCCCCATTGAGCCTTCACGTCTCTCTCCCTTCTCCTTGTATGACATATGCTTCAAGCTCCTTATCATCTTAGTGGCCCTTTGCTGGATGAGCATCAGTATGTTTATGTCTGTCTTGTACTGAAGAGCCCAGAACTGGACACAGCACTCCAGATGTGGCCTCATCAGTACTGAGTACAGGAGAAGGATCATCTCCCTCAACCTTCCGGCAATGTTGCTCCTAATACAGCCCAGGGTGACTTTGGCCTTTACTGCAGGGACAACTCACTGGCTAATCTTCAGCTTGTTTTCCATCTGGACCTCTCAGTTCTTTTCTGCAAAGCTACTTTTGAGCCAGTCAGCACCCAGCCTGGTGCATGAGGTTATTCCTCTCTAGATGCAGACCTTCTCACTTCCCATTATTGTATTTCATGAGGTTCCTGTCTGCCATTTCTCCAGCCTGTTTAGCCCATCATCCCTCTAAATGGCAGCACAACCATTTGGTGTATCAACCACTCCTCCCAATTTTGTATCATTTGCAATCTTGCTGAAGGTGCACTCTACCCCCACCATCTAGGTCATTAATGAAGATGGACCCATTACCGATCCCTTGGGTATTTCACTAGTGATGGCCTCCAGCTGGACTTTATGGCACTAATAATGACTTTTTGAGCCTGACAGAACAATTAGTTTTCAGTTCACCTCACCGTCCGCTTATCTAGCCCATACTTCACCAGGTTTTCTAGGAACACCTTATGAGCGACTACTGAAAGCTTTGATAAAAAAAAAGATAAAAAACAAGATAAAAAAACATTCAAGATAAAAAACATTCCCTGCACCTTTCTCATCCACCAAGCTAGGTATCTCATCACAGACAGCTATCATGTTGGTTAAGCATGATATCTCCTTCACAAATTCATACTGACTACTCCCAGTTACCTTCTTTACTTTCATGTGTTTAAAAATAGTTTCCAGAACTATTTGCTTCATGACTCTTCTAGGGATTGAAGTGAGGCTGACCTGCCTGTCATTCCCCAGATCCTACTTCTTGCCTATTCTTGAGGACAGGAGTGACATTTACTTTATTCCAGTCTTCAGGAACATCTACCAATTGCCATAACCTTTCAAAGATAAGTGAAGTGGCCGTGAAGTGATGTTGGCTAGCTCCTCAGCACTCGTGGATGTATTCCATTAGGTCCCATAGCCTTGTGTACGTCCATTTTGTTTAATTGTTCTCTAACCTAATCCTCTTCCACCAAAGGTAAGTTCTCCTTGCTCTGGACTTTTCCACTGTCCACAGGGACTTAGGATTCCTGAAAGCCAGTTTTACCAGTAAAGATCAAGGTGAAGAAGGCATTGAGTACCTCAGCCTTCTGCATGTCTTTTGTCACCAGATTCCCAGTCACATTCAGCAGCAGGCCCGTATTTTCCCTAATTTTCTTCTTTGTAGAAGCCTTTCTTGTTGCCCTTCACATCCCTAACCAGATTCAACTCCAGATGGGCTATATATGAGCTTGTGACCTGAAGATTTATGTATAGGACTTCACACAGCAATAAAATTAAATCACTAGGTTGCTTAGCAAAATTACCTCCCCTGGATGGTCAAATGGAACTTTGGCATATTGTACCTCATGAAGGACTTAGCACAGTCAAGAAAGAGCTTAATTCTGGGCAAGCAGACCACTTAGGACAACAGGAAAAATGCAAACATTTTACCTAATATATGGATTAATTAAGCAAAGGTGGAAAGCTAATTATATCATTCCCCACATCAAAATAATTCTCCACGAGTCCCAAAAAGTATCAGGCTAAAGAGAAGGCACCTAGTGAAATTTAAGCCTCTCAGAAATTAAGCACCTGACACTATGTGAACTTTCTGGGTTGTCTCCTGCACCTGAAATATCTAATTCCTACTTACTTGCTCATGTAGTCATTCCAGGTTTTCCTCTTGCACAGTACTTCCCAAAGCACGGTGAAAGCATTAGTTAGAATTTAAGTGTATTGGCAAAGCTGTAAAGGGAAATTTGCCTGACACCTATGCAAGACCACCTGACACAGGCTAGTAACATTAGTCCCTCATCTACATTGTCAAAAAATAATTCACAACAAGATTCATGACAATTCAAGACCTTTCAGACAACTGGATATAATAAAGCCCAGTAACTAAATGACAGAAATTAGACACAGACAAAAACTGTCAAGTCATATAATATATCCCTTTGCTAATACAGAAGTTCATTTTCTACGTAGTTAAGTAGTTTTCAGAGATCACTATATATAAGGCCTTTAACAAGGGATTTTAGCAGATTTGCTCACAGTGTAGTTTGGATAATTAGGACATACAAGATTTTGTTTTACACAGATTTGTCAACATTTTGGTTGCTTTTTACTTCAGTAAACAGCTCATACACACAAAACATGCCAGTTCTTAATGTTAGTTTATCAGAGAATCATATATGCAAATCAAATGAGTGTAAGGTTAATTGATATTTCATTATTCAACAGCAGAACTTCAACAAGACTGGGCACAAATGTGAAAAGAAAATAATGGTCTATCCATTTACTGAAAAAGAAAGAAGATGCCATAAGGCTTGTCTTAAGCACATGGATTATTTTATGGATTATATAACTGTATGCATATAAGATTGATGTTATTTTGTTCAATTAAACATAACATTGACAACTAATTTTGATGTGTTACCTGCAAGTTGTATCCTAAGCAAATTCTGGCTTTTATACACTCTGGATTCAGGTGAATTGCTCTCAAGAAGTCTTTCTGTGCTTGCTTACATCCAGTTTCATGTCCGTTCTCCATGTATGAATTTCCTCGTCCAACATAAGCATCCACAGAAACAGGATCTAGTTTGAGAACCTGGTCAAATGACCTCACAGCTTCTTCAAACTCATGAAGTCTAAAAATAGAGATATTAATGTTTGACGTTTAAAAATTCTACAAATAAAATTCTCAATTTATGAACGATCACCAAATACTACATCATAATGCCCATTGAAAGTAGTTCAGTTCTGACTGAAAGTTCTGACACTTTTTTTTTTTCTCTCCTTAACTTTGCTTTCTGTATGTGCTCCCTGACGGTTGTAACAGTGAAGGAAGTCAGTGTAAGACCTTGCAGACTTCAGTTTTAATTCCTCAGCCTGAGGAAGAAAACAGCAAAACTCTCATTAACGTTTGCTGGGCCAAGATTTCACCTTTTCAACAGCTGTACTCAACAGAAAGACTTAATCCGAGTCATTCATGCTGTCCAGATGTCATGACCAAACATGGTTTTGGTAGTTTTTTAGGCACAGATGTTTCAGCCATAAATGAATTACTTCTAATGCAAGCCTTCTCTCTGCTTTTTCTCATACCAGTTCTTGAACTTATCCAAACTACACTAAACTTGCAGAGTAAAAAGAGACAATATTCAGTGTTCTAAGCTGTATTGGGTTTGCGTGGCAAGGTTTTGGTAGTGGGGGGGAGGACATAGGGGGGACTTCTGTGAGAGAAGCTGCCAGAAGCTTCCCCCATGTCTGACCCGACATAGCCAATGCCAGACAGCTCCAAGAATGGACCCACCGCTGGCCAAGGCTGAGCCAATCAGTAACGCCTCTGTGATAACAGAATTAAGAAAAAAAAGAGAAGAGAGGAAAAAAAAACTTCACACTTAGCAGCTAGAGAGAGGAGTGAGAAGATGTAAGAAAAACAACTCTGCAGACACCAAGGTCAGGGAAGAAGGAGAGGCAGAAGGTGCTCCAGGCGCCGGAGCAGAGATTCCCCTGCAGCCTGTGGTGAAGACCATGATGAGGCAGGCTGTCCCCCTGCAGCCCATGGAGGGCCATGGGGGAACAGAAGACCAACTGC
>NW_010340969.1:66534-74251 GCF_000700745.2 Antrostomus carolinensis
CCCACACTGGAGCAGGTTTGCTGGCAGGACTTGTGACCCCGTGGGGGTCGCAAACCAACACAACTTCATAGCTACTTCATATTTCAGCTGAGGGTGTGGAGTAATATCTCTGTTTATCTCATAATTCTTT
Source organism: Antrostomus carolinensis (assembly GCF_000700745.2). Taxonomy (NCBI): domain Eukaryota; kingdom Metazoa; phylum Chordata; class Aves; order Caprimulgiformes; family Caprimulgidae; genus Antrostomus; species Antrostomus carolinensis. The sequence continues at coordinate 66,665 of NW_010340969.1, forward strand.
GTTCTTCAGTCCTTCTCTTGGTTCTATTTTATCATCCTAGTATTTCCTCCTGACACTGTCATGAAGACATAGTTACTTGATGCCAGAAGATCTTAATACCAGTTGTTAAACTTGAAAAACACCTGATTTTCTTTTTTCCATTCTCTAGCATTTTCCCCTTCCCCAGTTCTCATTGTACTCCATATGAAAAGGTGAGCAGGAATATAAAGCTCAGGAATTATTTCATTTCTCTATTCTGCATCAAACAAAACTACATATTTTACCTTTGGTAGCAGATTCCAATAGCTTGAAAGATCTGGCTATCATCTGGACTAAGCAAGGCTGCTTCTTTAAAGTCCTGAAAAGACATTAAACCATGCAAATTGATATTGTTTCACTTCACCTACAGCTGTGGTTTTAGCTAAACAATTTTATACTTCTACATAAAAAGGGAGATGACTTCTTGCAAAGGCATTAATATGTCAGAAGTAGTGGAGATGTATTGAACTGTTTTCATGCTTGTCCCAGACTTTGATAGGAGAAAATCTCTTCTGTGGTATCACTTCCTACAGAGTTGGAGACAACATTTCCAGAAACAAAACCTTCCAGAAAGTTTTGGGGTTTTTTTTAATAGAAATACTGTACCTCTGCAGCTATTATTAAATACATATATATTGAAAATATATTTTGCTATGTGCAACATCAGTAGAATTCTTCCAGTAATAAAATTATCTAGTTATTTTCTGTTATTACTTTGAAAAACGTAGTAAACCAAACTCATACTTGCTTTGGGAGACTCTATGCACAATGTTCCAGTGAAAGACATTATAGGGCTTTTGACTTTTGCCTTTTACTAACATTCAGAACATTTTTCAAAATGCTTGTGGTTTTGATACATGTGGTTCAATTGTAAAAATTGTACAGGTGCTTTTAAAATCAAATACAGTCATTTCAGTTATGATGTAAGGAAGCACTTTAGGCTTCTGCATGGGAAAGCAATTAGTGCGTAGTAGGAGTGGTTTAACTGATGCGTCCACTGAACTTAGAAAGTATTTTTTACTTGTTCAAATTGTAAAAATAAAAAGATGTGGAAGATTTTAGTACTATTGGAATTACAAAAGTGGCAACATAATGATGTGCAAATATATATATTTATATTTTGTTAAAATAAAACCTTACTATCATAAAATCATAGGTCTGTTTTTAAAATACTACTAAGACACACAGTTCCCATCCAGCACAGCCTTTCAAAGAATACCCAGCAAAGCTAGTGGGATTCTGAATGTGCACAACTTGGAGCATACTCTCTACTTCATGTGTGGAGCAAAAGCAGGATCAAAGTTCCAAGGACCAGGTTTGGTTTATTTAAACCAAAGATGCTATCCTCACAGGTAACTGCACACTTCACAGAATCAACAGGAAAAGACACCTCTATATAGCAATTCAGATCTTACATAGACTGAATTATAGTTTTTCCTTTTTCTTCCAATGTACCTAATTCAGGAATATACTATGCTTAAGTAATTCTATCCTAATTCAATTATATCCTAATTCGACCAGCACCATATCTGTATACAGATATACTCCTTCCAACAAAATATTATCAGAACTGACAAATAAGAAGGTCTTGAGCATATTTATAATCACTGATGTTTTTCTTAAACACTATAAAAAGTGTTATATTTGTGTGTCTGTTGATCAATTACCATTTTGTAAACTTGTCTTCACTACAATCCATTCAAAGAACTTTCTGCTCATCCTGCTGGTTCTGCCCCAGTCTCTTTCTACTGGCTTTACATATCAGTTTGTACCACATCAGCCTCTTTTCTGAACTATTCTAATCAACTGCATCTTGAAGCATGAGACCAATAACACAGTATTTCTACCTAATTTATTTCTGTGCAAGGTCTGCCAGCTTAAAGAGCTTTTGTTGCGCACTTCCAATAGGACATTTCTGGGTCATTGTAATGGGATTCATAGTCATTCTTCATTTTTCATTTGCAAATAAGAAATATTACTAATTTTTTAGAATGCCTATGTGGAAATTGCTGCTATCACATAAAGAATATAACATTTTTAAGATACTAGTCCACAATGGAAGCAATGAATACACCAGCGATACTGAAAATAAATACCTCTGCTTTTAAGGCAAGAATAACTAAAACTTTTAGAAAACTTAAAAACTATTTCAAATTAAAAAATAAAACCTAGGTGTGCGAAAGAGTAATGTTTCACACTGAGATTTCAAGCCTGGTGTTGCTGTACCAGATGAAATCCCATGGAATGAGAGTCATCTGCACTGTGAGTCAGTGTCAGAAACATACTACTTTCTTACATTTAAGAAAACTATCTTCAGGTCTGACCCTTCCTGCCCGTTCAACAAAAATGGTCATTTACACACACACATGCATGCACAGAGGAACAGAACAAGCCCACTCAATCAGAACCTCCATTTACTTAGGCTTCTGCAATGAATTACTACTCATTTGGACACAACATAAATTACTTACAGGTTCAAAAAAAGAAGGAAAAATCAGGTTCTTGCTTATTAAGTTTTGTGCAACTCCCATGTTTAACACTAGCAAGTAAAACTGCATTCTATTTGCATCTTCACTGACAGATTGGTATTTGGTGTTGAGCAAATGAGAACTGGACACAAACTATTTCAGAAGAATATAAAAACTGTCAAGCTGGTCTTTATATCAACAATGTCTTGCATTTAACAGGAAACTCTAAATTTCCTTTACTCAAAGAAGGATTTTGTACCTCACATGCATTAGCATAATCACCAAGTTCCACGTAGAGTAGTCCACGATTAATTAACACTTTAAACGCTATTTCCTCACTCAGTTCAAGCAGAAGAAGAATTCCATAATCTTTCAAAGCCTACAAAAACATAAAATGCATTTTTCATCATAATTTATTCAGAGGGATACAATGACACTTCAAAATTTAAAGGACACGCTTTCAAATTCCTTAAATCATGTGCATATGCATGGACTTCAGTGTGGCTATTCCAATGTTTCACTGTTTCCAGATTGAATTTAACCAAATTTGAAGTCTTCTGTAATTACACAGATACAAAATTCCTAGGCTACAGAAGCAAAAATGAGGCAAATATATTAAATAGACATAATTTTTCATTATATAAATTTCAGAGTTAGAAATAAATTTTCATTATTTCCACTGCTAAATTTTATGTCCAAATTGTTATTAAAAAAATAACAAATTATTCTGGATTAACTAGTCATGAATTAATGTCAAGGTAAGATACTTTTAAAATTAAGTATCTTCAAATATAAGGTATTATTATTGAAAAATCTAAGCACTAGTTGTATTATCTAAATTTGGGTGTTAATTTTGTAAAAGAGCAAATAGCAACACAACTAGGTAGACTGAAGAAGCCTCGGTTCACAATTTTATCAAAACTGAACAGTATTTCAACAATGCTTGATCTGAAGAAGTTCAAGCCCAACTCTTTTTTCACCCAAAGAATGAACTTATATAGTATACTTAAGAATAACTAAACAGTTTAGAGCTAATATGACAAAAATGTCCTTGCAGTATATCATATACTAGCCACTTAAGAGATGTTCTATTCTTTGTCACTTCTAAACTAAGCTAGATATTAGAAACTGCTTTAAAGAAAACAATCCAGTTCTTGTTAGATCTCGTAAATTTCTTCTATCAATTATATACTGCATTTTTTCCACAACTTCCCTTGTACTTTAAATGGCTTTTCTGGAGGGTGATAGCAAAGAACAACTTTTATAATACCTTATTTATGAAGAAACTATCATTTCACATCTTAAGCTTTTACCTTCAGTTACTTTAATCACCTATTTTTCTTCGCCCATCTGCATCATTCTTGGCCAATTAACCTCTACACACAAATGTTTTTTGTCTATGGTCAACTGGATTTGAGAAATCCAAGCTCAAATAAATAGGAAGTAGCCCCGTCTCAGAAAACAGGCATCATCAAAAAGACATTCAACATGATTGTGTTGCCAGTCTGAAGCTGCATGGTGCCTTTGTGTGCCCTGTCATGCCTTTGCGTTAAAACAAAGGCAGAAAGCAGAAACACTTAGAGGCGTGTCACAGGTAAATTGACAGAAGTATAAACACATCCAGAAAAACAGGGCTGTGAATGAGGGTTGGATGTAATCCAAATCTCTGTTTTGATGTAGTATTTCTCTGCATATAGTTCTTATATTTTCAGAGGGATAGCAAATGTAATTAATACCATAGTAGAGTCCAAAAAGCCATTTTTTTAAAACAATTTCCTGAATCGTAGAATGGTTTGGGTTTGAAGGGACCTTAAAGATCATCTAGTTCCAATCCTCCTGCCATGGGTAGGGACACCTTCTACTAGACCAGATTGCTCAAAGCCTCATCCAACCTTGCCTTGAACACTTCCAGGGAGAGAGCATCTACAACTTCTCTGGGCAACCTGTTCCAGTGTCTGACCACCCTCACAGTGAAGAATTTCTTCCTTATATCTAATCTAAATCAATTCTCTTCTTGTTTAAAGCCATTAGCCCTTGTTCTATCACTATGTGCCCTTGAAAAAAGTCCCTCCCCCTAGCCTTCCTGTAGGCCTACTTCAGGTACTGGAAGGCTGCTATAAGGTCTCCCTGGATTCTTCTCTTCTCCAGGCTTAACAGCCCTAAATAAGAGAAGAGCACAATTATTCAGGAAGACGTTGAAAGAGGTCAGATATTTTTACTATTTGACAATAACAGGTTACTAGCTAATATGAACAATTGAGTGCTCATGTGATGTTGAAAAAAATATTAATACCATACCTTTCTGAAGTCCTTTATTTGATGATAACAGACAGCTCTGTTATAATATGCCAAAATGCAGGTTTTGTTGAGGTCGATAGTTTTTGAGAGATCTTCAATTGCAGCTTTAAATGTCTGTAAATGAAAAAATACTGTAGATAAACTGTAATTCAGAGTTCATGGCACTACATATTCTTTTTCAAATCATAGCCTATTGTAAATTTTTTTTTCATAGTTTTAAAGTTTGGTTTTTCATCAGCACTGGAAGGCATCCAACCATTTCACTATGTCCTCTACAGACTCCTTACTGCAGTGAGAGCACTACTTCAGAAGCTCTATTTGTGCAAAGACTGGGCAAACAAACATTCTTAGTGTTTTCTTAAATCACATTCATATACTGCAATACCTAATCAATCCTTAATTTTACTACCTTTTATATCTTAACCTAACATACAAAGTATCTTGTGGAGTTTTGGTACTTCTGCCTATCACTAGATAAGAATCTACTATGTGGAACTTAAAGAGAAGAATAACCAGATAGATGCTCCAACCCATCAATCATTTTCAGTTACACAGAACAACTAGAGACCAGCTTCAGTGGGGAATGGAAAGTATAATAATCAAGTGGAATTCCTAGTTTCCATCAGCAACACTTTTACCATTATTTCACCATTATAAAGTGTCAAGTAAGATACATTAAGTTTTAAGGGAGAATGGAAAAGTACAACAATAAAGACAGTCTCACCTTATTTTGATACTTTAAAGTTCCTCGGTAAAAATAAGCTTGCACACTGTTAGGAAGAATTTTGATCGTCTCATTGCAATTCAGAATAGCCTTAGAGTATCTACCTTTACTTCCATAGTAAGCAGCACGACCCATATATGCCTGTAGAGATGAAGATAGAATGATGACATGGTAAAAAAACAGCTTTGTTTAGCATAAAACAAGGGTTAAATAGAAGACAGAAATTACGAGCTTTATAAAAACACATCTTATGAAGCTTGCAATTTATTTTATTTAATGTTTGTCATGTGTTTGCTTGCATATTACAAGGGAATATACCTATAAACGCAAAATCTGTCAGTCTTTGAACCTATTCAAAAATGCCTCAGAGAAAAAAGCTACCAGGAGTCTTTATATCACCTGGAAATGTGATGGACAAAGGGCAAGTGCTCGATTGAAATCTTGGATGCACTTATCTTGTCCGAGCTGCATTCTACACAGTCCTCGCTGACAAAAAGCATCAGGGTAACTTGAATGTAGTCTGATAGCCATACCAAAAGCATCATGGGCCTAAAAGGATGACATATCATCTGGGTTAAATATGGTCTGTTTGTTCAGCTGAAACCATAGGCTAATTGATTCTTTTGTACTGCTAGGTATGACCTGTTTATCTAGTTGGAAGCAACCATGCATCTGTGTTACTTTTTATCATTTTAATCCATTTACCACTACTTAAAATTTTGTAATGTTGAATACCCTACCTAATGCAATCATAACCTCAAGGATGCACAAACTATTTCATTTAATAATCTTGTTTCTTCAGTGACACTACCAAAGTTTAACAAGTAACATGGTCTTCGGTCTGTAAGAGCTGAAATAGTGAAGCTGTTTATTATAATGGACCATGTGTTAATATGGCTAGTATACAACTCCTTTAAAATCAATCCAGATAGTTTTTTCCTCTACATTGTACATCAGCGTACAAATTAATGGGCTTTTCCAGGATCTACAGCTGTAATATCAGATGCACATTGACACAGAAAGTCATCTTTTGTAATTGTCATGTATTACCACATTAGATATTTCAGGCAATTTTGATGGCCTTCTTCCAAAAAAATATCACTTATGACAAAGAGTCAGGGAACCAGACAGAGAATTTAGGAGTAAAGTTAAGCCTGGGAAGAACAGAAGGGAGAGGGGAAAGTATTTCAAGATTTTTTTTTATTTTCTCATTACCCTACTCTGATATGATTGGCAATAAATTCATTTTCCCCAAGTCAAGTCTGTCTAGCCCATGACAGTAATTGTTGAGTGATCTCGCTGTCCTTATCTCGACTCACAAGACTTTTGTTATATTTTTCTCTCGCTTGTCCACCTGAGGAAGGGAATGATAGAGCAGCTTTGGTGTGCACCTGGAGTCCAGCCAGGGTCAATCCACCACAGAAGCAGACAAGGCAAGAAATTTTTCTCTTTCCTGTGAAATTCTGATACTTCAAATGTTTCAAGTTTCTTTCTTGAGCCTTTCAGCAAATCAACAACTGAAACGTATTTACTAAAACATCAACAGTTTTAGTAACTATCAACATAGAAAACAGTTGCATGAACACACACTAGGCCTGCCGCAAAGTTCACTGATAGGCTTTCAATAGTTTTCAACAAAGTTTCTAATGTAGTTAAAATTATTGATTCTGTTGAAAGAAGGGAAATATGTTTTTCTTAGGTAATGCAGTTTATTTCTTAAGTATCATAAGTGCCAAAGAGAACCATCTAGGAGTGTTACGAGCTACAGTAATACAGAAAACAGTTAACAAATTACAATCAACTCCATACTACAATAATTTAGGAATTCCTTTGTCCAAGTTTACTATCAATTAACTAAGCCACAAATACTCCTACATGAGTGTTGTTTGTCTATAAACCTGTAAAGACATTAATAAACAGATAAGAAATTAATGTAGTTTTTTATTCCATCAGAATGGCAATTAATAACATACATTTAAAAAATCTTAACATTAGCACTGGAAAAATTACTCACAAACTTGCAAGACAGTAATGTACATCGTGAGTTCGAAAGAAAAATTGGTAAAGGCAGGGGAGGTT
>NW_010340970.1:0-1762 GCF_000700745.2 Antrostomus carolinensis
GTACCTCACAGATACCTTTATTCATCTGCTGTTTATGGACTACAGTTCCCAAAAGAGGCACTTCAGAATGGAGGAAAGGAGGATCTAGGCCAGACCTTGCTTCTAGCAACAACATCATCTTCTTCATTAAAGTGTAGGAATAAATATTTTTGGTTTCTTACTGGATGTGAAAGCAAAACACGCAGCCTCATATTGCTCTGATTTGCCTTCCTGAAAGATCTGAGGATTCTTGTCCTAAAAGAAGCAGGAATCATCTGTGTAGCAGGGAGATAAGCTTTGTGAGCAACTGTGTGATAGAAGGGAAATTTAAGAAGCCTATAACCACAATGTGGAAAAGTGGTGGAGACGTGGGCTAAGAGTTTCAAGAGCTGTATGGAAACATGAACTGCAAACTCAGCTTGCTCAGCAAAAACTGGCCCTGCTTTTACTTTGCCTTATGAGGACCAGGTTAGATGGCTATCAGAGCTTCAACAAATGCCCCCAGTTTCTCTTTTTCCAGCGTTCACAAGAGCTGCTCAGCCTGGATGCAGGGGATGCCACTAATAGAATCATAGAACCATAGAATGGTTTGGGGAGGAAGGGACCTTAAAGATCATCTAGTTCCAACCCCCCTGCCATCAGCAGGGACACCTTCCACTAGACCAGGTTGCTCAAAGCCTCATCCAGCCTGGCCTTAAACACTTCCAGGGAGGGGGCATCCACAACTTCTCTGGGCAACCTGTGCCAGTGTCTGACCACCCTCACAGTGAAGAATTTCTTCCTAATATCTAATCCGAACTTACCCACTTACAGTTTGAAGCCATTACCCCTTGTTCTATCATTAAATGCCCTTGTCAAAAGTCCCTCCCCAGCTTCCTTGTAGGCTCCATGTCACAGGAGGGACAATGGCAGCAACCTGGAGTGAGAAACCTGCTGCTCAGTGGGCACAAAGGCACTGGAGGTGGCAGAACCAGTAGCTGCTGGGCACCACTGCCACCACCTCACCGCTCCCCACACGCCCCACACGCTGCTCGGCAGCTTACAGGACCAGACACGAGAGGTTGTTGGTGACACATGGAAGAGGCTGCAGCTCCTTATGTCATGTTACTGGCTGCTGCATCTCCAGCAGCAAGTGAGACTGGCTGTACATCTTTCTTAGGTTATAGTTTACTTTTGAATGCACCCCAGTGACAAAGTCATTGCTCTCAGAGCAAAAACCTTTCAGGAGAACTTAGGTAAAAGAAGTTATTTCATTCAAAGTGCTTTGTAACATATAATACATGAAAAAAAATCATAATTTTGGTGGTGCAACAAGAAGTTATGACAAGAATGGTGACAGGAGATGTAGCTGAAGGTGCCTGTCCTTTTTGACCTGCTTGAGATGTGATTATTGCTTGGATCCCAGCCACTATAAGTCATATGGTGGTAACCTCATCCTCACCAGCATTTTTTTGTCATTCCACCAGAAGATGATTGATTGTTTTCTTCACATGTGGACTTTATAATAATGATCTGTCTTTTTCCTCAGAAAGCTGGATTACTGGCCTGAGATTTTTTTGTAAATTCCTTAAGGCCACATTGAAAGACCCATATACTTATCTGAGAGAGCGTGGGATGTCCTAGTGGTTGCAACACAGGACAGAGAAGGGTCCTTAAGGGGACACATGGATATGGGACAACAAGCACCAGCAGGATCTGGACAGGTTTAGACATTCAAAATTTAAAATAAAGATGATTAAAATGTGGTTTAGCTGATGAAAATTAGCCTGTCAGTAATTGCAAA
>NW_010340970.1:1799-12781 GCF_000700745.2 Antrostomus carolinensis
AGACCACAGGAAATGAGAGGATTTAAAATGCAGGAGTTAAAAGTAGATATAATTGACAGAAGGCTCATGTTTACATGGTGCAAGACAATATTAATGCATCATGGATACTGAGATAACTCTCTGTCAATGAAAAATAGAGGAGGCCAGGGGCCTTTGTTTTTTTATGGGAGGGTACAGACCTATTTGTTATGCAACTTAGACCTAGGAAGTGGTATGGGGTTGGTTTTGGCTCCTTTGACATGGTTTTGGATAAGATTTTGGTATGTGGGCTTAAACGGAGCTCAGATTGCAAGCTTCAAGAATTCATCATTTTTAGTGGCTTGCAAAAGTGGTCCAAAAATGAAATTCTGTGGGACAACTGATGTTTGAAGAAACACCGCAATTAAAAATGAAATAGGGAACATGAAGTAGCTATTGGAAAATGTGGTTCATTTTATAATATAATTGAATAATAGAACAAACACTTACGAACCCGCAACTAAGCCTGAAAGTGTGGGACATGGTTTTAGATAGAAAAAAATATGCAGCCAGCTGTTTCAGAAATAAGTGAAGTGCTGTAATTGGTGAGGTCCTAAAATGCGTGTGCTGCCAGTTTTTAAATGCACTAGTCAAACTTGAATTTATATTTATTTTGACTCAATCCACTGAAATAAATTTGGATCAGATATTTAAAATCCAATTATGCTATCTACTACATTTCAAATGCTAAAATAAACCCCCCAAAAGGAAATAAGGTCTCCTTGCTGCTTTCAAGTGGGTATTAGTGCTGGGAACAACCGAAGAACACTATCATCTTGGTATCCTCTTGGTTAACACGATGGTTTCACTTCTCTTTTGACTCCCACTAAGGCAATGGTATATTGGAAAAAAAACACAGGAACGTCTTTCTCCCCAGTAAAAATATACATGATGCTCATTAAAACCCAAAGGAGTTGCCAATGCACCCACATGCTTTATGGTTTTTGTTGTGTTTTCTGAGTGAAAACTTCTGAAGCATTTGAAATTGAAAAAAAAAATCCAATTTAGAAATTTTCTTTGGTAGTGGAACTCAAGGAAAAGCAACAGACTGGGGCAAATTCTCTACAGTAAGCCTATTGCCCTTTAGATTGAAGCAGGATAAAATTTATCATGTACTTTACTTCTTTTTTGGCACCAATGTTTCTCACGTACTTTGATAATATTGGAAATAGAAAAACATGGAAAAGAAAAGGCAGGTCTTTAATTTCTTTCTTTTTTTTTTTTTTTTTTCCAGCTTTGCTCTCAGAGGAATTCAGTCATGGTCCTCAGGAGCTTTTGACCATAGGTGTGAAGAGAGCAGCAGGGAGTGCATGCTAAAACCATCCAGATACACAACTAAAGTGCAGCTCTCAAAGGAGCATCACATCCGTTGCACTCTGCCGGCTTGGCAGGGAACCCTGGAAGAGCTCTGGTGTGAGACAATAAGCTGTTCTGTTTATTCTTCCAAGTGTACTTGGGAGTATTTTGGTGTCATGTGAGCATTTATCTCATTTGAAAATCTCATACGAAAAACCATTTTCCTTGTGATGAAAAAAATCATAGAATCACAGAATCATGGAATGGTTTGGGTTGGAAGGGACCTTTAAAGGTCATTTAGTCCAACCCCACTGTAATGAGCAGGGACATCTTCAACTCAATCAGGTTGCTCAGAGCCCTGTCCAGCCTGACCTTGAATGTTTCCAGGGATGGGGCATCTACCACCTCTCTGGGCAACACGTTCCAGTGTTTCACCACCGTCATTGTAAAAAATTTCTTCTGTACATCTGGTCTAAATTTACTCTTAGTTTAAAACCGTATTAAATAAAGTACTGATGGTTCATTCAGTGTATGAATTGTAGAGCTTTCACTCAGACTAAGAGGAGCCCCTGATACTGTATGCCATTGGATTGATTGTGTCAGCTTTCTCTGATTTGTGTGCTGTGAGTGGAACAAAGGATTTTTAAAAATATTTAATTGCCGTTTTCCTTATTTTGAGCTCAGCAAGAGTGTCATCTCATAGCAATTTGCCAGTTCTCACAATCCTTTCTATAATAGCATTGATGGAAGTCTGGAAAAATATGGAGTATCTCTGGATTTGAGCACTTTTATCGGATTTGGACTGGTCTGGCCTCAGTTCTGCTGCTGTTTGCTTTCCCCACTTGGCTTTGTGGTGATCTTTGTCTGGATGGAGCCCCAGGCTGAGAGCACCCTGCTTGGTCGTGGTCCTACCCCACCTTCTAGATAAATAATGATCTCACCCCAATGTCTCCTATGATTTATTTGGCTGAGGTGAAATTCTCCCACTTTCTTTGGACTAACAGTCTGAAATGTTTTATTTTATGTATCCATTTGCCCTGATGAATTTGTCCTGCATCCTGCATCCTGCCTGCTCCAGCCTAGCTCGTGTCCGCAAATCGTACTCCGTGCCTGGGCTGTAAAAGTTTCTTTCTTTCCTGGAATTTCTAATTAGGCTCTTCCTCAGCTCCAAGAAATCCACTTACTGTGTCCCAGGCTTGAAGAGACCAGTGGCCCCAACTTCCCTTTGGCTATTAATCTTGCTACTGTAGCTCTATCTGCTTTCTTCTTTCTTTTTTGCACCTATGACCTGTGGGACTTTTAAGTCTTGTACTATTCAAGTGGGGTCTTAGATGTCAAATAAGAGACCGTTGTTAATATTGTTTCATACCTAAAGCATCATCCTACTCTTTATTCACCTTGTTCTGAATACTGTGAGCTGTAGTGTGGAGAACAAATACTTTTCCTAGTATTTCTAAAGGCTGAAATAATGAAAACAAGGTTGGAAAGGTTGTCATCCTCTGCCAGACTTTCCACTCTGGAATGATGAATTGTTTCTTGTGTTTATTCCGTAAGAAAACTGGGCAGAGATTTTCTGCAGCCTTCTTCCAACACCTTGCAATCAAATACTTGAGCCATGTCACCTAACATCTGGGTCACCCACACCACCATCCCAGCTGCCCCAACACTGCTTTCCTATCTTCTCCATTCCTATACCAGCAGTCTTTCCCCTAAGGAAATTATTCTCCTGCAAAATTGGTGTTAGTCCCCCTGAAACCAAATAACTCCGGAACTACATTTATTTGAACTTTTTGTACGTGCATCAGCCTTATGACTTTTTTACTATGTTTTTTTTAGTTCTAAATAGACACACAACAAAAACACTGCCAGTGTTGGCAGCCTGTAATTCCAGATAGCCCCCTTTATGTTACCACTTCCTTCCAGATTTTTGTCATTGTTGGACATGAGCACAAGGAGCGGGTTGTCTCATCATTTGACCTTCCACATCTCCTGTGACAGTAATTTTCATCTGACCCACATCCAAACATGTGGGTTGGCATCCAGCTAATTTTATGCAAAATTTCAAAATTCCTCAAAGTAATTTCATTTCCTTCGGAGCTGAGCCAATAAAGCTTCTCCCTCTGTTTGTTATGCTCATCTTGAATGCTCAGATAATTTTCTTGCCATTTCCAGAATGGGCAGAAGGAGGAAGGAAAAAAGGAAAAAAAGAAGAAAGGAAGGAAAAAAAGAAGAAAAGAGGGAGGAATGGCAGAAAGGAGGAAGAAGCACGGTTTGGTCAAACTGTACAGTAATATAATGCAAACAATAATTCTTCAGGATATTGATCCTTTTCTGGCAATTTTTACTGAGCAACAGTCAGACCCTGCTAAGTGGCTGCACTCAGATATTCTGAGATCGTGTTTAACCTCTCACAGGTTGAAACCTTTTACGAAGAGTGAAGGAGTTCTCTACAGTGACTGGACTAGGCTTATTGGTCCATATGGTGTTGAGTGAACATGCCTGACATTAAAGGTAGGACTTAAGTGATCATGGATTTAAGAACCTCACAGCTTTAGTGAAGCCTGCTGCATAGAAATACCTGTGCCATACACGTGTATTTAATACTTTCTTATTTTTTAAACTTAATTTGCTTCAAATACCTAGAAGAAGTAATTCCCATGTTCTCAAACTTATTTTAATATTGATACTATTTTTCACCTGGATAAAAGTGAAGGCTCTTTCTGATCATTAAGAATAATAAAAAATATTGGCATACGTTTAAAGCCCCAGGAGCTTTCATGTAATATTAAATCACACCTTTAACAAACTTGTGATTTCTCCCAACTGACTTAATTATCTGAGGACTGCCTTACCTGAGCAACTAACCAGAAGCATTATTAAAAAAATCAGAGTTTCTGCACTTCGGACTCACCTTTTGCTAAAGTTCTTAGGATGTTCCAAAAATCTGAACTTTCACAATGCTATCACAACATCACCTGGGCATTTGAGTGTACCCATTTCACATAAGGGCACTGATACAGAGAAAGCAGAACTGGCTTGCCTGGTAACAGTGATTTTTTTTTTTTGTGGAAGTGGTGTAAGTACAATAAATTTATTTCACTGTAGGTAAAACAATTCCTCATATGACCTAATTAATGTTTATAAAAATGTTAAGGGTGAATGTCATGAGGATGGAGCCAGGCTCTTCTCAGTGATGCCCAATGGTAGGACAAGGGGCAGTGGGTGTGAGCTGGAACACAGGAGGTTCCGCTTAAACTTGAGAAGAAACTTCTTTACGGTGAGGGTGACAGAGCCCTGGAACAGGCTGCCCAGGGAGGGTGTGGAGTCTCCTTCTCTGGAGACATTCAAAACCCGCCTGGACGCCTTCCTGTGTAATTTCGTTTAGGTTCCTGCTCCGGCAGGGGGATTGGACTAGATGATCTTTTGAGCTCCTTTCCAATCCCTAATATTCTGTGATTCTGTGATATTCTTCATCTTAAAGTCACTGCTGACTTTAAAGGGACTACTTTTATATTTGCTCTTCAGTAGCTGCCTGAGTTGTTAGCAGGATCAGGTTTTCAAAGTATAAATCCTGTAGGAGAGGGTCCTATAGCGTTATCACCTTGCATTCCCTTGGCATGGCAGAAACATTAAGTGGGCCCCAGCCAGAGACTCCTGACTGCCCATTTTTGGCTCTGTGTGAGACCTCACCCTCTCCACAGAGACTGGGGGTACTATGGAAGTGAGCAGCAAGGGATCTATCAGGAATGCTGCATGTTGTAAACACGGCTAGCACTCCCAGCAGGGCCCTCAGCCCTCATTCTAGGGATTGAAACAAAATATTTCTTCATCACTTCTGAATTTTAGAGCAAACACAGAACAAGCGCATGGTCTCTCCAAACCTCAGACAATTTACTTTGGCTACCAATACACCCACAGAAAGAGTTTTGCGATTTATATATTTATCCTTTCCTTACTTAGTATTGATTCTAAATAAAGAAGAAACCATGCTTGACGGGAAACCTATGAGTAAGGACATATGAATTAAAGAGTTTGTTTTATCTACCCACTTTCCTTTTACTGCTGCCAAAGAAAAAGTTTTCTTTTTGTAGTAAAAGTAATGGTGCTCTGCATATAACCATATAGATTACGTAGAAGCTTCTTTTTTCAGATATTGAGTACTGAAAAACTATTAAATTATTATTTCTACTCTATTATTCATATTTCATTAATCTTATCAAATCTTCCCAACAAAGAACATGTACTGACAAGCATTCATAAAATTCACCTTTCTTTTTTGCCTATTACTACAGTCTGTCATTTTATACATCTCATATGTTTAGTTTAAATTTGTCAGATTTTATGTCTGCAGCAGTATTGAAAAGGAGATACTTCTGTGACAGCAAGTGTCATGGAAGAAATTTATCTGAGTAGACAACACTCTTATGTTTCCAAAGTTCTAATAATTTTGGTTTACATCCACCTACTTCTATCAGTGCTAAAGTGCATCTCTTTTTCCTCAATGGGTAAGTTTAAAACAATATTTTTGTTATGTCTGTGGAGAACTATAATAACCTTGAACCAGCACTCCAGATGCAGGTTGCACTATATAATTAGGTACTCTAGATAAACATTACTGTAGAAGTTAGAACTGAATGAACTTTTAAGGAATGGAAAGAAAGGGAATTATGATCCAGTGTTAAGAATACACTTCGGGCGATGGTCCTGTAACAATGTTTTCGTGATGGAAGTTTTACTCATTTGTTTTAGTAAATAAGAAAATATGCATGGAAAAAGAATTAGGACCTTTCAAAATGCATGGTTACTCCTTGTTTTCAAATTTCAACATGATACATATTACTGCAGATGGGAAGAAAAAGCAGCTCAGCCCCTAAGCACTTGTATTCACCTAGTTTTTAACTTCCTTAGAAATTGCAGTTTAGCTTCACTGATATAATTTCAACATTTGCCACTATTTTACTTTATAGAAATGGCTATCAGGCATATGTGGGACCTAGTGATATGGCTAATGGGAGAAAAAGTCAAAATATTCCACAGGGAAAACAAAACACCACAGGAAGATGCTAGCGGGATGCAGAACCAGCATTACTTTTTATACTCGCCAAGTTACTCCATCCAGAGGTACGAAATATGGGTGGCTGCTTCTGTGCCGCTGTGGCTTTGTAGTCCAGGTGATAATCTTGCTCATCTAGACAACAGAGATGAATACAATGTGATGTTGTTCCATGCAAGTAAAAAGGGCTGAACTATTGCTGTGGCATTGCCAGTCCCATGGGCACACTTGCGCTGAGGCCAAAAACCCTGTTGAGGTTAATTCTGCTGATTTTCAGAGGTTTTGGAGGAGGTCTCATGGTTAAACAATGCTCTGTGAGAGATCTGCGCTACACAGATAAATGGTCCTTCCATGTGTCCGGCCCAAATAAATAAAAAGGTAATTTTTTACTCCTTGGTGTGAGTCTATAAAGTTGAAACTCAATTTAAAAAATGATTTATTATTTCCTCCTATGCCAAAATAAAGCTGTCTTGAAGGCAGCTCTGAACTGGCTCATCAAGTTGGTAATAAGGCTTCACTGGTCATAACGGGGGGCATCTGCTCCTCACCAGTGCGCATACTCTGCATACCATTCTCCTTACTCATGCCTTCATTTTTGTTCTGGGAAAGTGACCCATATCTAAATTGGACATGAAGGAAATTGGTGCCTGCAACCAAAATAGGACTGTAAAAGGAGAGAATCTCGAATGTAAAAAAAAATAAAGGAAAGGACAATGCTTGTGGATTGGAAAGTGCCAGAGGTATTCTCACTAAACTTGAGCAGCAAATGGGAGAGGATTTCTGAAGCAGGTATGAAACTCGCAGTTTAACTTCTGTGAACTGTCAGGGGAGAGCTGGTCCATGGCATAAATCTGGGAGTGGCACATACTCAGTTCAGTTTTGGTGGATGTTTAAGGATGGATGTCTAAGTCAGTTGACTTCAGTCTGTTAACTTGTATTAGTTCAACTAAGACATGGAATGGCCTATAAACTACCTCAGGTCCCTAAATTAATGAAATCAAAAGGATATGGTTATGGTTGAGTGCCATTTCAAGATCTTTTTCCAGGAGAAGAGCAGTGAAATTAGGGGTACAACACACAGCTGGCAGTGACCACCTGCCTATCCAAAAAACTTGAATAACTTACCCAGCCAGTGTCAGATAGATACACACCAAAGCAGGGACGACTTTAGCTATAGAAATTACTATAGCAATCGCAAAATCTACATGGTTGCTTTCTGCTTCTTGTACAGTAAATAGCCTGGATAATCAAACATTTCCCAGGTACCCCACAGAGCTGGCTTTGCTTTCTTGCTTCCTTTTTTTTCCCCCTTTTTTTAGTCAGATTACTTGGAAATAGATCCCTGAACCTTGATGTATATGGTCCTTGCTTGATGATATTTAAAGGCTTTCTGAAATAATCTCTTCTATTTTTTCCCTTGGAGCAGCAATTGTCATCCATCAGGGCCCAAATTTGCTTTAAATCCTATCACACCACTGCCAGGAGAAACAGTAAAAAAATATCATAGGTTTGGAGTCTCTGAAAATCTTTTTCAGAGTCTTGCTGCAGTGACAAGAGCCTTTAATGTTCATTCCACCCTTAACCCTGTGCCTCTGTGAGTCATGATTCCCTTCAAAGGAGGTGATAAAAAGAAAAGTATAGAAATTGCCTTTAGATCAAAAAGCAACTTGAGAATCTTTATTTCTCCTGTGAGAAATCCTTCATTTTCAAGACAAGCTCATCTGTCAAAATAAACTATGGTGGCATTTAAATACTCTTCCGTAGTAATTATATTTTACTTTGCAGTTTTTTAATTAGTGCTATTTCTAATATGAAGTGGCTGTGGAACTCTACACGCTCATAACTTACAGCTGAGGTCTTGAGACAGGACGTTTCTTTGTGTGGAGTGGAATCACAACTGTCTCTGTCTTTCTAAATCATAGGTTTGGTGAGTGAGGAGTGGAATTTGTCAGTTACTGGAATAGTGTGGCCTGAAGGTGAGCTGCAGAAAAGGTGATGTGGAAAAAGCAATTTATATTAGTGTTCAAAAAAGCCATTCATTAATTTTTTAATAGACACTCCAGATATCCACAGTGCAAATGTTTGGAATATAAGTAACCATAGGGCAAGAAACAAAGTCTTGGCAAAGATGTAGAAATGGTTGCACAGGAGGAAGTCTGTTCCTTAGCACAGAAAAGAACTTAATCACAATATAAAGCCAGGGATTGTTTCTGGGACCAGGGGTATTTCAGGCACTGACAATCTGCAGGAGGAAGCAGAGAGTCAGCTAATTAAAGTCAGCTGATCATAGAATCATAGAATGATTAGGGTTGGAAGGGACCTTAAAGATTTTTTCAGTCATAAAAACTGTGGAGGCTTGTGAGATGCTAGATGGATTTATACACATTGAACATTTCCCACATGATTAACTGGTGTAAATATATCCATGTCAATGTGCTTTAAACAGAACCACCTTCTCCAGTACATATAGGACCCAGAAACTGCCATAAATTCTTACAAAAAAGCTCAAGGACATTGTGACATCCTCCTTGATGGTCTGAAGAGGAGACCAGTGCCTTTACAACCTTTTTACAGAGCAAAAACCAAGACAAGTCCCTGCATGCCTGCAAGACCAGGAGCACAAGAGTATGTCCCCAGCCACAGAGCTGGAAGGAAATGCCTGGTAGGGCAGAGGGATACCCTGTGCCGGTGGCTGCCGGCATGCACCGCACCACCCAGGCTTACCCACGGCATCCCCACAATGGCACCAAAAGTGGAATCATCGTGGCAAACGGAGAAACCCAAAGAGCCACAGTGTTTGCCTGCAACTTCACTGTGCAAGTTGTGATGCCACAGTAAGGTCAAGGAAACTGGACATCTGTTTGGCTGCCTGCCCACTCACTCAGGTAGAGACCCATCAACTCAACCTCAAACTTCAATACCCCATTTAGATGGTGTCAACGGGAAACAGCCTCTGGTAGTGAGGTGGTGTAGCAGAAGGACGCTATATATAGGTGCGTACTCAGAAATGGTGTGTACTTTTGGAGGGCAAGTTCAAGGAACCGGGATAAAAGTTTCCACCAAGCTTGGAGGAAATAGGGAAGCTGAAAACTGGTCTGAGTCAGGTCTTCAGGGAAGCCTTGGAGATGCAGCCTGTCTGGATGCTCACCTCACTTTTCTCACTCCTTTGTTGTTGTCAGAAGCAGATTTTTCTGCAGAAGAGGTGGCTACAGAGCAGACAGCTCTGCCCAAGCCCTGGAAGGGCCATCTCTGCTGGTGGGGTGACCAGGGCAGCCCCAGGGCTCTGCTGCCCACAGCATCCTCTAATGAGTCCTGTTTCCAATGGTCCTCTTTTCCCCATAGCCCATTGACTACCAACCCATTTGATATGACCACCCATCTCTTTTCCACCCCTCAATGATCCATTTCACAGGCATTTCTGTTTCACTGATTTCCAGTTTGTATCACGTTGCTTACATCTGGAGTTTCACTCAACTGGCAATGCAACCTGTGCAGGGCACTTTATTAAAAAAACCTTTGCTAACTCCTTCCTTGCTCTTCTCATGAAAAATAGTAGAATGTGAAATACAAACCCTTGGTTAGGTTTCGTAAGTATAATCCTTGAGCAGCAGTAAAGCATCGAGAACATCTGAAATCACTGAAGAAGCTAAAGAAAACAGGACTTGTTTTCTTTCATAGATACCAATACATTTTCATTTACTTCTTTCTATTAACTGGGTTTCCTTGACTGTGTCCACAGTGATCTCAATTGTAATTATGTAGCAGTTAACCTGTTCCCCTAACATAAGCCATAATTAGTTGTCTCGTGTCCACAGTTCATGACTCAACTCTGTGTGGTTTTTCTATATCAAAGGCTTGGTTACCAGATTTTTTTTTTTCTTTACCACAGTACTTGTGCCTGCACTGGCAGAGGGTAGCAAAACCTGAGCACATCTGTTTTGTTTGAGGACAAAACCACCAGAAAACCAGACAGTTTTATGAAGATCTTACTTGGGTGCTTTCCAAATACTACACAATCTTGTAGGAGAAACTGCTTCCTTGAGGAACGACCCATATATTTATATATTCAAGTTGTCACTTGGACATAGAAGTAAAACCTTCTCAAACCAAATACTATCTTTGTGCCTTATCCAGAGACAAGGGAGACAGAAACACACATCTTGGGATGGGGATGAGCTATTCTCCTCCATTGACAGGCAAGAATTTTATATAATTACTTCATAAACCTCTCCATTAATTATTTTTCACTATCTCTTAGGGCTCCTCATGTGGACAGATAAGATTATTCCGTATAAGAAAAGAGATTACTTGCATAAACAGACAGCTTTACTGAATAAGAATGAACATTTTAATAAAAATTTAGGTAAGTTTTTAATTTTATTAATTTTACAGTGACAAATGGGCAGAAGAGATGTGCATAAAAGAAACATGCCATTTAGAGTAATATAAGAATACAGCCAACCACTATTCAAGAAAGGTTAGATGAGAACAATTAAACAAACTGACCCAAATGTTAGCTACATGGTCTGTGTATGAAGGCAAGTTCTCTGACCACCCTCGACACTCCATGCTCAGCTCAGCTGCTGCATCCGAGAGGTGGCTGCAGCAGAAGAGC